>NC_133774.1:97857585-97938815 GCF_003597395.2 Chelonoidis abingdonii | reverse complement strand
GACACAAGAACAAATGGATATAAACTGGACACTAGGAAGTTTAGATTTGAAATTAGACGAAGGTTTCTAACCATTAGAGGAGTGAAGTTCTGGAACAGCCTTCCAAGGGGAGTAGTGGGGACAAAAGACATATCTGGTTTCAAGAGCAAGCTCCAATAAGTTTATGGAGGGGATGATATGATGGGATAGCCTAATTCTGGCAATTAATTGATCTTTGATTATTAGCACGTAAATATGCCCAGTGGTCTGTGATGGGATGTTAGATGGGTTGGGATCTGAGTTACTACAGAGAATTCTTTCCTGGGTGCCGGCTGGTGAGTCTTGCCCACATGCTCAGGATTTAACTGATCACCATATTTGGGGTCAGGAAGGAATTTTCCTCCAGGGAAGATTGGTTAGATCTACTTACAATCACTCTTTCCACGTGTAAGGGAATTTGCCAGTGTAACTTACACATTGAGGAGTTAGAAGCAAAGGTAAGTTAAAGTATCACCCCCCCCCCACACTTTAACTTACTCCATTTTATCTTTCCTCCTAGCTCCTTGGTGTGTAAGTTACACTAACTTATACAACTGTATGTGGTCCTAGAGCAGGTGTCAATAAGTATAAGCAGGATATAGTAAGCATAAGAGGATGTTCTCATCTTAGGAACCATCGCTGAATTAATTTAGCCCAGCAAGTTTGCTCTCCTGTTCGGACACTGCTCCCAATAAAAGCCGCCAAAATGATCTGTATCTAGTTAATGTTATATACAAAATAGTGTAAGTGGTACATTTAACAAAGGGATAAGTACTTGAATGTGATCCTGAAAGGAGATAATTTGGGCTCACTGCTTTGTTCAGAAGACCAGAACAGTCCTTCTGGATGTTATCACTGAGGAGAAATAACTCCTGTTGCCTCTACCACAGCTGCAGATGAGGTCATAGGGAAGTCAGGAGAGGATTTGAATGCATGATACAAGGGATGCTTATGTAAGGTAAGCTCTATTATATTTTGGTTTTTTTTAAAGAAACAAACATAGACAATACTTTGATTAGTTTAGCAATTCCATTTAAAGGAACACGTACAACTTGAAATATAATCAAGTAACAGGAAAAAAAGTAAAAAATAATTTAAAATTACTGCTCCTGTCCTGGATTCCCCTCTCCCAATTTTTATAGTTTTACAATTAAATTTTATTTTTTACAGATGGTTTTCTTCCCCCTGTTGCTGGGTGAAAGACCCAAACAACTGGGGAAAGTGACTAATTCACTATTAAAGAAAAAAAATGAACCCATACATACACAAAGGGCTCCCAAATGCACACTAGATTAGGTGTGAATTTTAAGATGGCTGTGTCCCTTTAATATACCTTACTACAACTTTGAAAGCTGCCTTCTTTGGCATGCACTGAAATTCAAAGCTGAATTTCCTGAGTCCTAAAAAAGCGTCATGAAACTGCAAGATGGCAGATTCTTATCTGATTATTTATTCTTTTATTATACTTAAGACATTTAATGTTTTTAGTGATTTACTCTTCTTTGTAATTAGATGTAGTGATTAGGATGTATTGTATGTTATATTATGCTGCAATTTTCATTTAATACACCCCAGAGTGCTTCTTCATTGCCACAAAATGTCAATATTGCTATGGTTATGCTAAAATTCTTCAAAAATAAAAACTTATTTAAAATAAAATATTTCTAGCCCTCCAGGCACCATGAATGCTTCAAAGGAAAATTAGGAAAGTTCTACCCCTTCAAGTTACTAACACTGTAAATGGACATGCTGGCTTCTTCAGGCTTTCGGGAGACAGACTGCAAAAACAGCAACAAGAGAGATGTGAGCTTTTCCATTCTTTTTAATTGAATCCTGCCTGGTGGAAAGCCAAGATCTGGGGATCTGCTTAGTGACTTGAGATCAGAATTGAGGTTTTGTGGCAGTCCTGCAAGGGCAGCATATTCAACTACTTGGGGAAAAAGAGCATTTTGTGTTGCATGAAGCAACACTGCCAGGGTTGAAATGGATTTGGGTTCACGCTGCTTGGGTGAGGCAAGGGTCATCCTAACATGGGGCCTTCTAAGGGTGATGGCAGGAGAGGTCAAGAAGAGGGACAGGGAAGAAGTCTGTCAAAAAGAAAAAACAAAATCAAACCTTTTGTGGTCTTCTAATGGCATCTTAACTGACAACCACCAATCCAGTGCTAAATACCATCCCAGATACATCCATCTTCTATGCTTCTCCAGCATGTCTGGATACATCTGGCATGATGTCCTAACACATCCCTATCACTGGAAATCACGTTACTGAGCACAATTCTGTCGCAACTCAAGGACCTTCTGATTAGGGCTGTCAAGCAATTAAAAACATTAATCGCACGATTAATCATGCTGTTAAACAACAATAGAATAATATTTATTTAAATATTTTTGGATATTTTCTACATTTTTCAAATATAATTATTTCAGTTACAACACAGAATACAAAGTGTACAGTGCTCAGTTTATATTTATTTTTGTTACACATATTTGTACTGTAAAAAACAAAAGATAATATTTTTCAATTCATCTAATACAAGTACTGTAGTGCAATCTCTTTATTGTGAAAGTTGAACTTACAAATGTAGAATTATGTACAAAAAAACCTGCTTTCAAAAATAAAACAATGTAAAACTTTAGAGCCTACAAGTCCAAGTAGTCCTACTTCTTGTTCAGCCAATCTCTCAGACAAACAAGTTTGTTTACATTTGCAAAAGATAATGCCTGGTTCTTGTTTACAATGTCACCTGAAAGTGAGAACAGATGTTCACATGGCACTGTTGTAGCCAGTATCACAAGATATTTACATGCTAGATGCGCTAAAGATTCATATGTCCCTTCATGCTTCAACCACCATTCCAGAGGACATGTCCATGCTGATGATGGGTCTGCTTGATAACATTCCAAAACAATGCGGATTGACGCATGTTCAATTTCATCATCTGAGTCAGATGCCACCAGCAAAAGATTGATTTTCTTTTATGGTGATTTGGGTTCTGTAGTTTCCACATCAGTGTTTCTCTTTTAAGAATTCTGAAAGCATGCTCCACACCTTGTCCCTCTCAGATTTTGGAAGGCACTTCAGCTTCTTAAATCTTGAGTCAAGTGTTGTAGCTATTTTTAGAAATTCCACATTGGTATCTTCTTTGCATTTTGTCAAAATTACAGTGAAAGTGTTCTTAAAACGAACAACATGTGCTGGGTCATCATCCGAGACTCCTAAAACATGAAACATATGGCAGATTGCAGGTAAAACAGAGCAGGAGACATACAGTTCTCCCCCAAGGAGTTCAGTCACAAATTTAATTAATGCATTATTTTTTTTAATGAGCATCATCAGCATGGAAGCATGTCCTCTGGAACAATGCCTAAAGCACGAAGACGCATATAATCTTTAGCAAGTCTGACATGTAAACACTGCCATGCAAACGCATATAATCTTTAGCAAGTCTAAACGTACAACACTGCCTTGCAAACGCCTGTTCTCATTTTCAGGTGACATTGTAATTAAGAAGTGGACATCATTATCTCCCGTAAATGTAAACAAACTTGTTTCTCTTAGTGATTGCCTGAACAAGAAGTAGGACTGAGTGGACTTGTAGGCTCTAAAGTTTTACATTGTGTTTTTTTTTGAGTGCAGTTATGTAACAAAAAAAATCTACATTTGTAAATTACACTTTCAGGACAAAGAGATTACGCTACAGTACTTTTATGAGGTGAATTGGAAAATACTATTTCATTTATCATTTTTACAGTGCAAATATTTGTAATAAAAATAATATAAAGTGAGCACTGTACACTTTGTATTCTGTGTTGTAATTGAAATATATTTGAAAATGTAGAAAAACATCTAAAATATTTAATAAATTTCAATTGGTATTCTATTGTTTAACAGTGCAATTAATTGATTTTTTTTAATCATGATTAATTTTTTTGAGTTAATTGCATGAGTCAACTGAGATTAATTGACAGCCCTACTTCTGGACAGCAGCCAAAGGCTGAAACACAAGGCTAAGACAGTTAGATGTAGTTTTGGTTTGAGGCCTGGAGGACTCATTAATAAAACTGCTCTCAGCTAACTGGTCCAATAGCAGAGCTTGGAAAATGTTTCCAATTCCGAGAGCATTTTTACTAGTACACCACTAAGCACTTTTGCAACAGTCTTTCCTACACAATTCTAGCAGCAGACATTTCACAGATCACTTGAGTTGGAGATTAATGCTTTATGACATTTGAAAGCTGGAATTCCATATCATTCAGATTGCATAAAGCATTCATTTCTGTCCTTTGAGCTTATCTGACCTTAAAACTGTGTCTGGCCTACATTGGTCCCTTCAGTCTATTGGGGCTTACCATTCTTTGTTTGTTTGTCTATTTATTGCATTGGTCCAAGCCCCAAAATAGCAGTGTAACTTTCAATCCCCAAACTACCTACAGGTTGCCTATTTGCCAGCTCAGTGGACTTAAGCAGCAAAAAATGTCTGAACTGCCATTTCTAAGGTTTTATCTAGATTAACGGGTGTATTAGCAGATGTGGAACACAGCCAGCCTGAATCCAATTAACACATCTTACAGGGTATAAATTTTCCTGCAAAGAAAAAAGTAACACTTTCAATTTACTTTTTTCCTTACTCCTAGTCATTGCAATGTAATTATGCAACATGGGCTAGATTCTCCCCAGTAGTGAGGCCACTTTGCTGGTATACTGCTCGTACAAAATGGCCCTAAAGCTGGCATAACAGGCTCCTAAAGGATCACCACAATGTAAAGGGATCCTCTAGCATTGTAGGGCAGCAGTAGCAGCTTTTCTACAGCACTCCTTCCCTGTGGGTGGCATGGGGTGCTATACAAGCTGCTATGTTTTCTCTGTGCCACCAGAGGATTAGTATTAGGCATGGCTGGGGAAACGAGATGTGGCCAGGCTTCCTTATATCCTGACAATTCCCAACTGACATATTGGTTTCTTGGGGCCACTAGCAGCCAGCATAATATACAATAGTCTTCAGGCTGCTGATAGTGACATCAAATGACCAGTTTGGTACACAGCTGGCCTAGAATTTGTGGAATGCAAAGGCTCCTTTGCCTATGCTGACCAGTGATACCTAGGCCACAGCTGGGGATCCAAGTCCTAACATTGTTAACTGACAGTACAATGTACACACAGTTCTTAAATTGAAGTGCATAGGGCTGCATCTTTAACCAGTAAAATAACATATACGTGTTTAAATGAAAGACACAGTAGCTTAGAACATAAACATAAGAACATAAGAATGGCCGTACTGGATCAGACCAAAGGTCGATCTAGCCAAGTATCCTGTCTACCGACAGCGGCCAATGCCAGGTGCCCCAGAGGGAGTGAATCTAACAGGTAATGATCAAGGATCTCTCTCTGCCATTCATCTCCCTACTCTGACAAACAGAGTCAGTGACACATTCCTACCCATCGTGGCTAATAGCCATAATGGACTTAATCTCCATGAATTTATCAGTCTCTTTTAATGCTGTTATAGTCCTAGCTCACAACCTCCTCAGGTAAGGAGTTCACAATGACTGTGCGCTGTGTGAAGAAGAAGTCCTTTTATTGTTTTAAACCTGCTCCCTATAATTTCATTGGTGACCCTATTTCTTGTATATGGAATAAGTAAATAACTTTTCCTTATCTACTTTCTCCACATCACTTATAATTTATATACCTCTATCATATCCCCCTAGTTCCTCTTTTCAAAGCTTAAAGTCCTAGCCTCTTTAATTTCTCCTCATATGGGACCCTCTCCAACCCCAATCATTTTAGTTGCCTTGTCTGAACCTTTCCTATGCCATATATCTTTTTGAGAATGAGGCAACCACATCTGTACGCAGTATTCAAGATGTGGGGCGTACACGATTTAATAGAGGGCAATAAATATATCTCTGTCTTATCTCTATCCCCTTTAAGATTCCTAACATCCTGTTTGCTTTTTGACCGCCTCTGCACACTGCGTGCATCTTCAGAGAACTACCACAATAACTTCAAGATCTTTTTCCTGATTGTTGTAGCTAAATAGCCCCCATAATATGTATGTATAGTGGGTTATTTTCCAATGTGCATTACTTACATTTATCCACATTAATATTTCATTGTCATTTGTTGCCCAATCACTAGTTTTGTGAGATCTTTTTTTAAATTCTCCACAATCTGCTTTGGTCTGAACTATCTGAGCAGTTTAGTATCATCTGCAAACTTTGGCCACCTCACTGTTTTAACCCCTTTCTCCAGATCATTTATGAATAATTGAATGGATTGGTCCTAGGACTGACCCTGAGAACACCACTAGTTACCCCTCTCCATTCTGAAGAATTTACCATTAATTCCTACCCTTTGTTCCCTGTCTTTGAACAGTCTCAGTCCATGAAAGAACTCCCTTTATCCCTTGACAACTTAATTATGTAAAAGCCTTTGTGAAGGACTTGTCAAAGGCTTTCTGGAAATCTAAGTACACTAGTCCACTGGATCCCCTTGTCCACATGTTTGTTGACCCTTCAAAGAACTCTAATAGATTGTAAGACACAATTTCCCTGTAGAGAAACCAGTTATTTTGCACCACAATTTAGTCTCTATGCGTCTGAATAATTATTCCTTACTATTGTTTCGACTAATTTGCCGGTACTGACGTTAGACTTACCAATCTGTAATGCCGGGACCCTAGAGCCTTTTTAAATACACTGCTCTACAGCCAAATGCTTCTGAAATAAATGTAGTCAAACATTACTAATTCTGGTCATGGACGAAAATGATGCTTAAAATGTTGATGGCTATCTAGCTATTGGGCTCCAGACTACAGCATGGAATCTCCGGGCAGGTGATGTTAGGGTTTCCATGTTCTGTACCACAAAAGGATCTTGTCCATTCTTCTTCATGGGAAGGTGATCTTGTAGCCTGCAACAACATCGATAGTGTGATGGAGAGCCCTCAACATCGTCACAGATCCAGATGAGTGGAGACTGTTCATTGATTCATCGAAGACAGTCTAAAGCTGTTTGTCGCATAAGGCAATGTTTTGAACATCAATTACCAGTTGGTCATGCAGTCCATATGAAGGAACCTATGATAACATGAAACAACTTTTGAGTGCAAACTGATGACCAACACAGTGGCAGCTTTGTGGCGATTTGAAGGTTTTGCTTTCTTGCTTGGTCTGCAGACTGGATACACAAAGTACTCCGTTTCTCTGCAAATGGGATGTCATGCAAGAGATCCCACTACATCAGAAAGATTGGCCATTCGACAGTCATTGGACCATGGGAGGAAAAGTGTTCAGATTCCACCACTTGTTGAATAAAGAAATTTTTACCACTCTTACATACAAACTGGGTCGATGAAGAACTTTGTCAAGGCCATTGACAAAACACAAGCAGCTTTCAAGTACCTCCATGGAAAATTTCCAAGTAAAGTGAAGCTACAAAAGGTAGGTGTCTTCGTTGGTCCTCAGATCGTGAACTCTTCGAGATGATGCATTGAGACCATGCACTGCGTGGCAAGAAAGACGGCATGGAAAGCCTTCTAGTTAATGGCAATAAATTTTCTCGGAACAAGGCAGACAACTACAGTTGTTGGTGGAAAAACCTTCCTCAAGGCATACAAAGCCTTGGCTGCAACATGTCACTAAAGATACATTTTTTGCACTCTCATCCTAAGTTTTTCCAACCGAACTGCGGAGCAGTGAGGACGAGCACGGTGAGTGATTACCAGGACATTGCAACAATGGAGAAATGCTTGGAGACTATTGCTGGACAGTGACAAGAGAGCTCCAATTAATGAATACAAGAGACAAGCCAAGAGAGTGCCGAGTAAGATACTGAATAGGACTAAACTATGTACATAAAGTTTTGCCTTTTGTTCATAAAAATTTTATTATAATAACCCTTTTGCATTCTTTAAAGTGTTACATAACAGACAGGTGAATATTATCATGTAAGCAACCACAAACACATAAGAAAACCTAGGTTACAATTTAGATTAAAAACTCAACTATCTACACATAATATACATAGGCATAAATGTAAAAAACTTAAATATCTTAGAAACGGTAGCCATCAGTTGTTTTAATTGTTATATTTGAATTCAGCACATCAAAATACATAATAAATACCACATTATCTCTGAAGCAGACGACTTCTCAAAAACTGTAGACCAGTGGTATTGGCGTTACATTAGCTATCTTCATCTTGGGTACAAAGCGGATTTAAAGACAGGTACCCAAACCTAGTTAATAGTTCCGCAATTTCACATTTGAGTTCTTTCAGAACTCTTGGGTGAATGCCATCTGGTCCCGGTGACTTGTTAATGTTAAGTTTATCAATTAATTCCAAAACCTCCTCTAGTGACGCTTCAATCTGTGACATTTCCTCAGATTTGTCACCTAAAAAAACTTAGCATTATTTATAGATCAGGAGTGTTTGAATATTTCAGATTTGTCAAGTGTCTTTATTTGCATTTCCCACCAATTTCCCTGTAAAACAAATTAGGAAGTGGGAGTGTTCAAAGGTGTTAATGTAATGTTCTGCAGAGTCTGCAGATTTCTATTGGCTTTGGTTATATTTACAATCTTTACATACCATTCTGTTCAGTTTAAAGGGAGAATATCAACTTACATTTGTCCAGAAAATTAAATTTTGTAGAAGCAAGGCTCTATAAAACTTAAAAAATGCTTTCACGTTTAAAAAATAAATTAGTGAAAATATTTTTACATAAGTAAACAAAACCCAAACATTGCTGCATGAAGAACCTTAAACTAAACAAAACTGTAAGTAAAGGGCATAGATAGTGACAATCAAATTGGAGATATAAAATTATTTCACATTTAATAATCTAAGTTGATATTAGTAATGCAGGAAAAAAACTCTGCTTATTTAAAACATATTATTTCTCAGTTGAAAATATTAATTTTTTCTCCATATGTTTGCCAGTGATAGCTGGTATTTAAATTTAAGAATAGGGCCAACTAGAATAGAAAACGAACATAATTCTGAGGGATATAGATAGATTTTGTATAGACTCAGTCTCTTGCATAGCTAATAAACTCTTTGGAGTGTGAACTGTCTTTTTATTATGAGTGTACAACACCTAGCACAATGGGCCCCATACTTCTGATTCTCTACGTACAATTGTTATGGATCTAACAATTAATACCACCCCTAACCGCAACACTACTGATTTGGGATGAGAATCCACAGCAGATTTCTGTTGTTACTATTCATCATGATAGTTGAAAGTCAAATACTTAGGGTATGGCTACACTTGGCAGCTGTACAGCGCTGGGAGTTACAGCTGTCTTTGTACAGCTGTGTAGGGAAAGTGCTGGAGTGTGGCCACACTGACAGCTACCAGCGCTGCAGTGTGGCCACATTTGCAGCATTTGCAGCACTGTTGGGAGTGCCTGAACAGGCATTCTGGGATACCTCCGAATACCTCTGGAGGCCAGTTACAGCACTTTTGGTGGCCACATTGGCGGAACAGAGCTGCATCACCAGCGCTACAATTGTTATACCCCAGGCAGAGCAGGAGTACAGCCAGTGCTGCAGCTAGGGAGATGCAGCACTGTATGTGCCTTGGAAGTATGGACGGTAAGTTGCAGCGCTGTAAACCCACCCTCCAGCGATGCAACTCTCCAGTGTAGCCAAGCCCTTAATTTAATCTCATGCAGTAGAATGGGAAGTACTATTTGACACTCCATTTCTCTTCTGTGCACCAAACAAGGGCAAGAGGTGGAGGAATAATAGCAGCAGTGGCATTCTGGCTACACAAGTAAATCTGCAGTGCTGTCTCAGGTTCTGCCGTACAGCTGCATGGCTTGAACTGGGTAGGTAAAGTAGTCACTTGGTTGCCACTACGATTACTTTCTCATTGCCTTGATGATACCCAGGGGCCTACAGGACAATGCCAGTGCATTTTACTGCAGTGCTAGTACTGTCAAGTGAGTGTACCAGCATCTCCTCAGATGCTGGTACACTCCTGAGCCCTACAAGCCCATTTGTGTCCTAATTATGAGAAGAGAGGGAGTCATTTAGAATATGGAGTTTTTTTTTGTTTGTTTGTTTGTTTTTTGTGCTATTCAGTCAATACTGAAACGCTGCTTTTCATGCTGGGATCTAAGAAAACATGTTGTTTGTTTATTTTTTGTGAGAATTGAACTGTTTTATTTGATATAATGGTTTAAGCCTCAGGGTCTTACATGGACACCCTGCCACTGCTGAATAGTATTAGGTTGTAAGAGCAGAAGATGGAGCATACCACAAAATGGCGAATCTTTCTTCTGCTCCAACCTGTGCCCCAGTGCCATAAGGAGTTAGTCTTTCTCTCTCTATTAGTACATAAAGCTGGGAGACATCTCCAGGAGGGAGGAAGAAAAAGAATGAACAGGCACATTAAGTCAATGAGTAAAGACAGCAAGCAAGAGTGAAAAATGAAATGGAAGAAAAAGGGCCCTCCATAGCAGGGGAGCGGGGGAAAGCTGTGATAGCTATAGTCTAAGCAGAAAGCACCACAGCACTGTATTCGGGAGGTTTTATAAGTGTTCTCGGCAAAAATGGACTTTTGCCATATTGTACAACATACACTTTTGCACTATGGACATATTTTACGATCACTTTGCATTTGTAGGATACTGTAGTGAACTGACTAGGGTGTACAGGTATAATTGTGATTTACTAGATGGAATCAGAATGGCTCAACTGTGTGTCATAGGCACTGCACTACTACCAATTAATAGAGAATCTCCATTAACAGTAGGTGCTTTAGAACAGGATAAATTAAATTATATTTCTGCTGATGATTAAATTCTGAATTAACATTAGCACAGTAACAACTATTACATTCCTAGATAGGTATTGAGTAGTTATTTTACTTTTCTTCCAAATATCTCAAAGCACTTTACAAACATGACTTAATTATCATAGCTTATGTGGCAGATGGGGAATTATTAATTATTATTATCATTTTGCACTAAGTTTCAAGCATCTTTAAAAATCTCCCCCCTTTAGAAAATGGAAAGTCTCAGAGACCTACCTGGGCATGAAAAAATGAATGTGCACATACTCCCCTTCCCGTCACCTGCCACATTTATTAACACAATTAATATGAGCATACATGTAAATCGGTACATGCGAAAGCAAATGTCTAGTGGCGCTTCTTACAAGTAATTTACTTGATTTGTGCACAACTCAGGCAAGCGTAGACTCAAATCCAGTTGCCTGATTGTTTATGGAGTTTTGGCACACGTATTTTGAAACAAATCCGCCCCATACTTGTCAATTTCCCCCATTTAATTGGCATTAGTCTGTAACGCAACTCGGGTTATTGTGGTGAGGGTTTTGGTGGGGAAGAAGTGGAAATTTGGTGTAAGGGGTTGCTGTTGATATGAGCGTGGCTAGCTGCCTATCTTACTCCTATCTCCAGCTGCTGCTCTTGTGGATGAGAGAGGGGCCCGGTTGCATCATGGATGCATCTGCTCTTGATACCCGCCCCTGCCGCTGATGCAGGAGGAACTGCAGCGTGCATGAGGTGCATCTGCTGCTTACGGAGGAGTAGCCGCTTGCACCCCAGGCTAAGGAGTCGCTCAGCCCGCTTTCCTCCCGCTCCCTGTCTGGCTGGGCGAGCCAGAGCCTCCGTCTGTCCCCGGGGCAGTCATCAGGCGGGGCAGGGGCGGAGCAGCAGGCGGGGGCTGGCCCCGGCGCTGCGTGCCGGTGGCTGCGGAGCTGGAGGGAGCAGCGGCAGGAGGAGCGAGGAGGAGGAAGATGGTGGAGCTGGAGGTAGGAGCCGCTGAAGTGAAGGCTCGTTCCCCGGCTGGCTGCCCTGCTCCCCGGGCTCAGCTGCACCGCGCTGCCTGCTGAAGGGGCCTGCGCAGACTCCGGCCGAGGTAAAGAGGCTTCTCCCTGTCAGCTCCCCAGCCAGCTGTGGGAGGGGGATGCTGGGGCTGGGCTGAAGTGAGGGGAAATAAAGGAAGGGGAGGAAATCCGGCTGGCCCCAAATGAATTTGCATGTGGTGCTGAGGGCAGGTGCTGAGCCCGCCTGCGGATGGGGGCTCGCTTAGAAGCCTGGCTGCAGGAGGGCCTGGCTGGCCGCACAGGACTCGGTGTGTGTGTGTGTGGAGCAGGGGATGGGAGCTAACCTGGCTGAGATAGACAGGGGGATATGGCATGATTCTTCCCCTCCCCCCAGGATCTGCTGGCAGCTGAGGATGCTGCGACTGAAAAAATGAGGTGGTGGCAGCCGCCAACATCAGAAGTGCACAGTGTTGTGGCAGGCACTTGGTGTGTGGAGCATGCACCAGGGGGATGGGAGACAGCAGATTTTAGGAGTGTGTGTGTGTGTGTGAGAGAGAGAGAGAGAGAGAGAGAACACGAGATTTGCATGTCTCCCTAAGCTGGAATGAAAGATACACAGATACATTAATGCCCCAGGGGCCAGGTATTGCTGCAAACAATGTCAGTAACAGTAGTAACTGTGTGTGAGGGGAATGTATTACTCTATGAACCCTTTTATGTTGATGTGTGTTGTTACTGGAGCTAATAGATTACTTTCCTTTGATTGACAGTGTGGGAACAGATGCTGGGGAAGGGAGTGGAGGGAGGAGACTGTAGCAACTGAACGGGCAGCACATGGTCCTGGCAGAACAGGGGGTGAAGATGACATCTCCTGCAGAAGATGCTGCTGGTCTCCTGACAGCTCTTGCTTTGCAAGGAAGTTCCAGGAATAGGAGATTGAACCCATCCCTGGTGCATCCCAGGGTCTGACACTTGCCTCACTAGCTCTGTGTCTGAATTGCTATGGGGATGACAAGCTGGTATTGTCATATACCACTTTTAGGGAGCAGAGCCCTCTTGATCTGTTCTTGTTCTAAGCACCATCTTCATAGATCCTGGTGCAATTGAGCTGTGGCTTGGTTAAATCACACTCTCGGTCATCGCAGATATGTATATTTCATCTTCTTTCTCGGAAGCTTGGTTTTGCCAGTAGCAATTCACTGAGGCTTGTTTTCCTGTCGTCATGTGGAAATCTGCATTTAGGGAGGATACTGGGGCTTAGGCCTGAGCTTTCAGAAAAATGACCTGCCTTTCTGCTTCTTGTGGTTTTATTAGAATGGGGGCTTTCAGCGTACTATAATTGTGCACTACAGATCTTTAACATTGTCATAACGGCCTATGAACTAAAGCAATGGGATAGAAAATGGACTAGAAGGCATTGATGTTTGCCTGGCTCTGTATATATTAAGGATGAGCTAACAAGGGGGTGTGGGACAAACAAGGCATGTGTCATTAAATTCTACCCTCATTGCACATTACTTTATACCAGGTGGTTAGAACACATACTACCATAAGTATTTTAATACCTCTTTGTTAACATGTTTCATAGGGTCTCAATTAAAATGCTTTGGAAAATATTCCAGTCACAATACTTTAAATTCTACTGCATTGCTGTCAAAATCTGAACTGTGTGCCCCTATCTTTGCAGCCTGTGGCTGTCATTCCTCCAGAAACAAATACACAACATCTTGTCATCATCAGTGTTTGAGAAATAAAGGGTAAATCTTTTTATAGATAACAAAAGTGAGGATCATTTGTACCTTTCACTTAAATCTGTAAGTCAGTTTAGAAACTCTGGGTGTCAGAAATCTGCTTATTATTGTTTCGTATTTCATTAATTTCCAGTGCTTCAGATGAGGCTTTCTCTGCCCAGTCAATCCATAGCACAGCTTTTATTTTTCCTTTTCTGAATTTCTTTCATTCTGATTTGGAATTTGTTTGAAATGTCAGTGTATGTAATTATCAAAGATTTAGGGATACATTTTATATAGATGCAATCTTTTAAATGTTGGGTCTTTGTTCTTATGTTAGTTCTGTGGAACTATTGTGTAAAACTATAATCTAAAAAATAATCATTATTTTTCCCCTTTCTGAAGCTCTTCTTGGCCACTTAAGAGCAAGCTATTATTTTTTTCAAAAAGCATTGTTACTAACCAACTTGTGTGTGTGTGTGTATGTATATGTATGCTGAGAAGTTACATTTCTAGTAAACTGAAATGAAGGAATATGGGAAATTGTACAAATGCAATAAATAAAGCATTTTTCATCCATTTTGAGTTTTTAAAATTAATTTATAATGAGCAAGTATAAAGTATATTGAGAGCTTGGTTGAAAGAAAGAAGAGCAGCATTGTGTTTACTGGAAAAAAAAAGCATGAAGTAATGAAGCTGTGAGTCTCAATTGATTTGGTAAGTAAAGGGTAGGCAAAGCTAGTGGTATGTTATGAATCCTGTAATTCACTGGACTGAGTTATTGTACCTTTTTTTTTTTTTTTTATTGTAGCTTGCAGCAATACATTTGTTTTTCAATAATGTGCTGTCTTCACTTAAAATAGCAGTAATGTCTTTCTGACTATTATTCCATCTTCTAGCAGATGCAAAGGCCAGCCTTTTAGAAGGCCGTTAAAGAAGAAATATCCGTGGGATTGACCCTTTGGTTATACAGTGAAAGAATGCCAGGAGAAGTGGATTTTATTGCAAGGTGCTGGTTAGATAGGAAGGAGAGCTGTTTTGAAAGGGGAGAAGAGGAGAGGCAGAAATCCTTTTTTAGGCTTCCTTCTTTCAGTTTCATAATTACTTAACTTAAAACCAATTCCACTGTATTCTGTACTTAGTGACTTCCCTCCAAATATCTAGCTATAATGGGTTTTGTAATTCACATTTCAGGAGGATGTGGGGGAGATCTGTTTAATAAATTTGTTTTTAAAATTGTCTCAGGATGTATTTTCATTGTAGATTAATAGCTCTGAAGGAGCCATATGTTCTGTGACACTTAGGGTGACCAGATGAGATGAAGACAATATCGGGACACATGGGGGGGAGGTCTACTGGCCGAGTGCTGCCAGTGGAGTGAAATATCGGGACAAATTGGGTCCCAACTGAAGATCGGTCAGAACGAGGGACAACTACCCAAATATCGGGACAGTCCCGATTTTATCGGGACGTCCGGTCACCCTAATGACACTGGATGCAATGGCGTGATGTAGTCAGGTTTTGTTTGAAATTGCTAGAATCCCTGGAACCAAAGGTGAAAATCCTGGCATGTTCACGTCAGTGCTTCGTTCTTCTGAGACACATAAATTGAATTACATGTACTTCACAGTGAATGGATCTTTAGGATGAAATCTTAAAAATAGAAGTCTTGTGTGCTCTATGTGGATATTAAAGATTCCATAACTCTCAGCAAGAGAATGTTTATTCCTTGGTCTCCTTGGCTAAAATATGTGGCGACCTGATTGAAAACTATGAGAAACTCAGAGTTTGATTTATCTCTGTGTAGTGTTAGTTAATTCAGGGCTCTTTGACTTCAGTGGGACAAGAAATAGGCTTTTGATTTCTCTGATGTCAGCTCTAATACACGTCTGTAGCATAAAATAATATTTGCCATAAAACCCACAACAAACTTCAAAAAGTTTCTGATCAGCTTGAAAAATTACACTTCTGTTTGAAAATTTTTAACCTATTATTGTTAAAAGTAACACCTAGTAGTACTAGATCTGAAAGGGAAGAGAGGAGAAAACTATTTCTCATCTTATTTGTGTATTCAACAGTGTTTTGTGTATAGTCAATTTCACTGTTAGTTTTCCCTTGTATCTGAGTGGGTCTTTAACACAGCAACAGGGCAGATATATTCAGGAAAATATGATTGTAAAACTACAAAAGTTAGCAGGAAGCAATGCACCCTACTAAGTTCACTATGGTACAATGTAAGTTTGAGGGCAGGTTTAGAACCTGAAACTAATTCTGAATTTTTAAAAATGTTTATAGATTTCAAGTTCACAGTGTCTCTTCAAAATGACAAAACCAAGAAAAATCAAAATGAAAGCTGAAGATTTCAGCTCGCATCTTTATGCCTTGGTATCACAGGTCAGATTCTCCTTCTCTTATGCATATTTTATAGTGGACTAACTGCTTTGATTTGATGGACTTATCCCAGAGTAAATCAAGAGTAAGTGAGATGGGAGCCAGGCCCTACTACATGTTTCCAAACAATGGATAATCATATATATCCTATGTGCTGAAGTATGTAGGGTCAGTATTATGGTAGTTAGTTAAGAGAGATTTAACTCTGACTCCTAGCTACTTTGGATTTAAGTTAGATTCTTAATGTTACAGGAGCATGTTTTTGTGGTAGTGATTTTATTGTATAAAAGCTGCAAGTCTTTTAATTAATATGAGATTTGTAGGCTACTGTCTGTTCATTCACTTCCAAAGTGAAATAAAATAGATTGTGTGTGATGCAGATGGTATTGGGCTTAGGAGTGTTTGAAAACAAAGGATTGATTAATCTTGCTTCATAGTATTGATCAATTTGATAAACCAGCTGCTAAGAGCAGTGCAATAGTATTTTCTGTTTTCACTATGAGAACTTATGCTCATACAAGGCTGCATGTTTGTTATTTTTACTGGAAGGGCTTGGGGAAGTGTCCTTGTGTGCTGCTTCTAAAATGGAAAATAAGGGTTTTCCTTTTACATTTTCCGTGAGTAATGAATATGGAGGCTTCCATGATGGTGATTGCATTTCTCCTAATTCTAAAACAATCTTCCTATGTTTTACTGAAGTTGAAACAAGGACAAATATCATTATAGAGTCATAGAAATGAAGGATGGAAAAAGGCTAGGTGACCTATAATGTCTATCTTGCTGCCAATACAGGATTGTTCCCAACAGTACATTTTCTAGTGCTTGGTCTAGTCTGGTTTTAATGTCTTGAGTCAAAGGGCTTTCCCCACTTCTAATAGACTATGGCCAACACTTCCAAGAGATCTAACTGTAAGCAAGCTTTTCTTGATAGACTGTGGGATTGCGTAATTTAGACAGGAGACTAATCAGAAGGGATAAGATAAAAATATATAAAATAATAAATGGTAGAATGTTCTCCCTGTCTCATAACAAAAGCATATGGAGACGTTCAGTGAGATTAAGAAAGGTGGTAAATTTAAAACTGATAAAAAGAAATACTTTTACCCACAATGCATGTTTGGACTGTGGCACTCCTTGTTGCAGGAAGTAATTGAGACGAAAAACTTAGAAAGATTTGAAAAGAGGATTGAACATCAATATGGATGACGAGTATTCAGAGCGAGTGGTTACATACATTTTGATAGAGATACTAAATCTCATGCATCAGAGTTTAATCCTTAATAGTTAAAGACTGGTTTTTGAAGAGTTTTCAGATGAGGAGCAGATTATTCCACATCCGCCTAATGTAGTTTCTTTCTCTTTCCTCTGAATCATTGGCTGCTAGTCACTGTCAGAGACCGAGTAGTGGAAAAGATGGACTGTAAGTCAGATCTAGTCTTGCAGTCCTGTCTTCCTAAGTGCTCCTTCTCCTACTTTCACATCGTTACTCTTAGCTTCACTTCCATTCTACTACTCTAACTTAACTTCTTTTATCACCAATAAAGATTCTGCTTCCTGCTTGAAGTTGACACTTTCCAGGGAAACTTACCTTAAGACAATCCAAGGTCTGAGGTACACATCCCTTGCAAGGCCCATGTTGTCTTGTCCCTGCTGTGTCCCTGTTCCATTTGAAGTGGTGGGAACAGGGCCCACCTACACAAGAACCACCTGCTGGGGGCAGACAGCTTGCCATTACTACTTCTTGGACGGACTAGAACAGGGGTTGGCAACCTTTCAGAAGCAGTGTACCGAGTCTTCATTTATTCACTCTAATTTAAGGTTTTGCATGCAAGTAATACATTTTAATGTTTTTAGAAGGTCTCTTTCTGTAAGTCTATAATATAACTAAACTATTATTGTGTATATAAAGTAAATTAGGTTTTTAAAATGTTCAAGAAGCTTCATTTAAAATTAAATTAAAATGCAGAGCCCCCAGAACCGGCGGCCAGGACCCAGGCAACGTGAGTGCCACTGAAAATCAGCTTGCGTGTCGCAGGCTGCCTGCTCCTGGACTAGAACCTCCCTCGTTCCCTGCCTATCACTCCCTGTCCCATTCCTGGGGATGGAGGACATGAGTCCCTCCATCCCAAGTACAGGACTCTCCCTGTGTGTGGGAGAGCTCCCAACCTCTTGCCACCGAAGCAGAAGGCCCTCTATGGTGGGTCATCTGAATGCCCCAATTGAGGGCTCTGAGTAGGGGGTCATCCTGCTACTATCACGTCATCAGAGTCCTCTAATGGGGTGACTGAGATCCCCCCAGCAGCCCTCTGCTCTGAGGTTATGGTAGACCCGCTTCCAGTCTGGCTTCCCTAGTGGTAGCTGGGCTCTCCCCATCTTTGCCACTCTACCAGCAGCAGTGGCAGTCACGCCTCCTCTCCCCAGTGCTTGAAGAGAAGGAGGAGCAGCAACAGCTGAGGTTCCTCTTACACTACTGCCCAAATAGCAGTGACTACCCGAAGGCTGAGCCACCGGAAGATTAGTGATGGTGATCAGCTTTGCACCTACTGCCATCTGCAGAGCCAGAGTCACCCCCGCCTCTAAGGTAAGCAGAGCTGCAGTGCGAAGGGCTGCCCCATCTGGATATCTTGTGGTTCTGCAGTAGATGTGTCATGCTTTAGGGCAGTCTGCTCTTCATGGGCTCCAGGCTGATGTGATGACA
Organism: Chelonoidis abingdonii; assembly: GCF_003597395.2. Classification (NCBI taxonomy): domain Eukaryota; kingdom Metazoa; phylum Chordata; order Testudines; family Testudinidae; genus Chelonoidis; species Chelonoidis abingdonii. The sequence goes on along the minus strand of NC_133774.1, from coordinate 97,920,177 downwards.
TTAATATAATCACATTTGCTCCGTAGCCAGGAACTCTAGACACCAACCCTCCTTTCAAGTACTTGTAGGTGGCTGTCACGTCCCTGACCCTCTCCATGTTATCCTCGGTTCCTTGTTTACCTGTTAGGAATGTTTGCTCATAGGTCAGCTAGTCAAAAAAGAAAAAAGGAAGAAAAATATCACTGAAATTTTAGAACAAGCAAACTTTTTTTCATGTATTTTTCAGTTTGTTTTGATGAAATGTACTTTGTTTTTAACCAGGTCTGTTGTTTCAGTTGTAAGGTTGTTGGGGGCAGGTACTCTTCCATATTGTGTGTTTGTATAATGCCTGATGGAAAGTTGCCCTGATCTCAGATGGGACCTGAGGTGCAACAACTATATAAATAATAATCAGTGCTCCTTAGACCAACTAACTGGAATAACAGAAGGATTTTAAAATCAATTAACAGCAATATATAAAAGAGCTCAAACAACAATAGATGCCTGCCTACAATACATGAAATACCCAAACTCAACTACTTAGTTCTTGTGTAGATACGAAGAAAAGGACCATTTTGCATTTTTAACACATTTTAAAACCTTAAGGCAGGAAAGCCAAGTTGTTTTTTAAAATGTATCATCTGGTCAAGGTAAGCCCTAGCAGGGGGAAACGCAACTCACACTGTCTACACAAGATCGTTAACACTTATGTGCCAATACATTTTTAAAATGCACCTTTTATCATAGTCTAGGTAAATCCTTTGAAGAGAAAGGTGAAGCTAACGAAAATAGAAGAGACACACTCAATATACAGAACAGAACTTCTGAGCCTCGTTGGAGGAATGGAAAACCCCAAACCAATGAACTGCTTTTTCTGAATGGATTCCAGAACAACTGGATCAGCAAGTAAAAGCTTTAAAAATACAGCCCATGAAGTGGTAAATGTGGCTGTGAGAAGTGGCCCTCACCTCTGACCTATAATTATAAGCCTACAAAACTTTAAAGATAAGCCATCTATTTTACAGACTGTTGGGGGAAAGAAACAAAAAGCTTACTTATTTAGAAGGGAAAAATGACATTTCCCCAGGATTTTTATCACATAAGAACATAAGAATAGCCATACTGGGTGAGACGAAAGGTCCATCTAGTCTAGTATCCTGTCTTCTGACAGTAACCAATACCAGGTGGCTTGGAGGGAATGAACAGAACAGGTAATCAAGTGATCCATCCCCTGTCGCCCATTCCAAGCTTCTGGCAAATCCCTTCTTACACTAATGGGGTGACTGCATGCAGAACACAGGAGGTATTCAGGGTATTAGATGTATTATCTTAGTCTCAGTAACCCTCATGATGGTTAAAAGAAACATCAACTTTCATGTTTTAAAAACCCTGAAGAAGTTCTGAATTTTGCAAGAACTTAAGAGCAGAAAAATTCAGTTAAAAAGTCTTTGGGCAACTTCTTGTGTTAAATTAATTGTGGTTTGAAATTAAAATTACAATGCTATTTGTTAAATGAAGGATTTAAGCAGTTAATTTTTCTAATTAGTTATATGGTATATGCTTAGCTTCAGTGATTACATTTTAATTAATAGGGAAATTCTCTGGTAATATTTGTATGAGTACCTAATTTTATGGTCCTGACTGAGAGGAGCCTACGCTATCACTATGGCCTATATACTGAATAAGGGGATCTATGGAAAATACCACTTATCTTCTTTTCATGTAGATAGAACTCAGGGAACATTTTCAATATCGTATACTTTCATTATGATCCTGATGTTCCTTACTATTGATCTTTCTATATGCCTAAAACTGCAAAGTAGGGCTAAACTCAGGTTTCTGCTCTCACTCAAGGACATGGCTTGCCTTGCTGATAATGCTTAACATTTAAAAGGTTCCAATGACATAATTCAGATTTTTTTTCATGGTTAATTTTATTTAATGTTAAACAAAGTGAGTATGTTTGATAGGTCTTGAAAAACTTGCTATCCTAAAAATATACTAAGACTATGGAAAAGAAGAGAGAAAGAGAGCTATCTGTTAGCTTGCTTCATTATTTTATTATTGACAAACAGCTGAGATCTACTAAGAGAGTATTACTGTATACTTAATAATATTGGTTCAGTTATAGCTTTAATGCCTGGACTCCTGTTCTGTCCTTAACCATGACCTTATAATAACCAGTCTTCTCACTTTACCCTCAGCAGGGTACTGTATATAGTTTTAATGTGTGAAAAACATTAAATTTAGATTTTTCATTCAGTGATTCAGGTGGCAACATACTGGTTACTCAGTAGTTTAACTGTGGGAGGGGAATCTAAGCATTTCTTGTCTTTATATTTCCTCCTAAAGACAGAGTGGGACTGGGACATGTATTTGCTGCACACTGTGCTACTTGGTGAAGGGAAGCAGCCATATTAATACATCAATTTGTTCTCACTGGGGTGGTTACTTCAGTTTATTGTAGGTGAGCAAGGACATTCTTTTGTATCTTGGCACACTGGGTATATGTATGCCCTTTCTGCATATCTTGATGTTCTGTCAGATTTATTCATTAATTACTCTTAACTAATACACAATGAATTCTTTCTTAAAGTAGATTTTAGTGCTGTGTTAAAGTCCAAATTAGATAAAGTAGCCATACATTTTGGATAATGTTAAGCAATATTGTGAACTAAGTAACAGTGGGGAAGTTGCCACACAGTTGTTGTAGAAAATGTATATTAGAGGAATAAATACTATCCAAAATAGCCCTTCTACCAGAGCAGGCATCTTTCGAAAGGAAATTGAAATCTCTGCGGCAAAAAAATGATCAGTGGTACTTTCCAATAAAATAAAGCTCAAGCTGAAGAAATTCAGTTGCATGATGACAACATTATTGCCTTTAGGGAACAATCCGCTGTCATACACCCCAGTTTTTATTTTTTTTGGGGGGGGGGAGCTAATTGTATGCTTTCAAAAATGTCCTTGCCCTTGTATTTGTAGTAGTCCAAGGAATATAAGATCAGAAGAATTGACTTGAAAAAAAAAAGCTACAATAGCTACTGTCACAACTTAGGACAACTGCATCTGTTTTCACCCTCTATAGTCTAGCAAGGGCACCCAGCCTAGGCTCCAGGCTCTTCAGCCGTCACCTCTTTTGAGTGGAGACACGTGTCTCTCTCTCCCTTCTGAGTGGGGTAGTTCCAGGCTGAACAATTCCTTGCCTTCACTGTGTTATTCCCCAGCAAAAGACAGACTGTCCTGCGCTGGCCTTCTTTGCTTCTCCCCTCGCAAGACAGTGCCAGAGGTAAGTCACCACACAACCCTTTCTAAGCAAACACGTTTATTCTTAAGGTGACAGCATTACAGAGAAAACTTATTAAAACAATAAAAGAGCCTATGTCCATGCTAATAAGCTTACCAGAGATCGCCTAAACCTCACCAAGGGTTCTGGTTGGTGATTAGTCCTTCAAACCCTACCCAGGGTTTGATCCTGTGATCACAAGTTCATCACAGCTTCAGCTTGGAACCAGCATGCAAGTCCTATGACTCCTCAATGGGACAAAAACTTCCAACTCCTCCCTAAGGTTTGGGGGGCCCCCTTTTTCCCTAAAGGTCCTGTCAGTTTACTGGATCAGAAAGAAGGCCCTGAGTCAGTTTTAACTCAGGCTATTTAACCAAAAACCCATTCTTTGTCTGTTGTTTCTTAGAGAATCTGGTTTAAAACAGTATAGCAAGCCTTGCTGGAAGTAGCAGAGGTGTTACAACCTGAGTGAATGGGCCTAACTACTCGCCATTGTTCTTCGTTCCTGGAGGGCTGTGGTTCCCCTCTCTCATGGAAATACATACAGTCCTTCAAAAGTACATAACCATTGGCATTTTTGTACAATGAGCTCCTAAAATACTTCACTCAATAAGGTTTGTCCAGGATATTGTGTGTGTCAAATGCATTTTTTAAAGTTGTATTAGGAAAACAACAAATGCAGATGAACTCCTACTGTAACACAAATATGCAGTTTTTTGGATAACCTAAAAATCTTGCTGACTACAGAAGAACAAAAGTACAGTTTGAAGCAGAGATATCAACAGATGAAATTTAAAATGCTATAAGAAACCTACCAGATGGCAAATCTCCAGGACTAAAATGGTTTTCTTGATGAGTTCTGTAAATCTTAACACTGTAAACTAGTGTATTGAATACTTCAGATGCTCCATCATTCCTTTGAACAGAGAAAATTGTCCAGTTCCTGTTTGGAAGTCATTGGAAAAACTAAAAATCCAGAAGACAGTCGATACAACCCAGTCAGAAGAGGTGCCCTTAGGCACCCATCAGACAAGAGACTTCTTAAAAATTTTCCATGTTGGTGGTTCCCAGTAGCATTCAAATATCTGGGGTACAAATGTTGCCTAATTTACCTAAAGTAGTAATGCTAAATTTGCATCCCCTTAGTACATCAGTACAGAAATTTTACAATTTAAGTGATATGCTGTAAAGTCATTCACGCTGTTCAAAGTAAGGGTAAAAGAAACAAGTGAATTTTAATGAGCTTACAGAAAGAGGGAATATGCTGCTTATGGAGAAAAGATGAACAGTACAAAAGAGACTTCTCTAGACAATTGCATTAGTAACGTAAAGTTATGCTGGTTTCCCAGGGGCTTCCCATTAGGGTCACCAAGTGAAGAAGAGGCAAAGCACCAATGTAGTTTGGTGGGAAGGAAATTAGGCTTGGGGGTTTCAGTCCAGCTACAGTATTTTGCAGATTCTGTGGAGGGGAACCCTATCGTAAAAGCATGTTTTGTGGAGGTGTCTCTTCATTTACTTTCTTGAAAAGAAAGTAAGCAGGTAGAACCCTGTTAATTTGACTGTACTAATGGGTAAAACGTCAGTGAGCTTTCAAGGCTGTGTATGTATTTCTGCAGTACTTACTGATACCATTGCAACTAGAATGTTTACATTCAGATGGAATAAAACCCTGACATGGGTCCCTCACTTGCTGGTCAGTGCTACTGAAGATCATTTGTGTTCAGGGTATTATTGAAGGAAAGAGAAGAGTGAGACTGAAAAAAGAAATAGGCTATTTAAAATTAAAACTTATTTTGTCTAAGTCCCATTATACAAAATTTCTGTGTTCATCATGGTGTAAAAAAAAAAAAAAAAAAAGACCAAGTGTTATGGCAATGCAGTAATTTTAAATGTTAGGTCAAAGGTCATTAGCATCTTTCTGACACTGAAACCTTCCACCCAATTTTTAGTACAGAAGACTGTATGTGCTCTGATAACCGTGATTAGTTTTGAGCATAGGTATTGCCACTTTGGGACCTGCCTCTATTAATCCAACCCTGCTCTCCAAGTTAAAATATAAAAATTACGTGGAACTGGAGCTAGGAGAAATGTCATGTCCCCTTGTGTAATCAAACCCCTCCATCTGTTCCTTTTGGTTGCCATAGTGTTGTTCTGGTAAACTACTACCTCCCACACTTGCTGGTATTTATCATTAGGCTTGGAAGGTTTCAGGTTTTGTTTTTTTTTAATCAATTATAATAGAAATGTACAAGTAGGAAAAGTAAGAAAAATGCTGTCTGAGAATTCACAAATTAGATTTAAGGTTATTTACTTTGTGTATTTTGACATGATGTTGACAATTTGTTCCTTAATGGTTATAAAGCTTTAACTTTTTTTTAATCTCAATATCTGCCGTCATTAAAAATAATTGTTTGACTCCCTGTAATTTCCTGCAATTGTGAAAATTTATTTGATGAAAATGCTTAAGAATAAATTGATATCTGTCAAATATAAAAAAAAATCAAATCTGCCAAGCCTATTTGTCATACAGCACCAGACACGTTGCCAGTGCTGGAGAATACAGGAAGACACAGGGTATGTCTACAGTACGGGATTATACCGATTTTACAGAAACCATTTTTTTTAAAACAGATTGTATAAAGTCGAGTACATGCGGCGACACTAAGCACATTAATTCAGCAGTGTGCGTCCATGTACCGAGGCTGGTGTTGATTTCCAGAGTGTTGCACTGTGGGTAGCTGTCCCATAGCTATCTCATAGTTCCTGCAGTCTCCCCCACCCTTGGAATTCTGGGTTGAGATCCCAGTGCCTGATGGGGCAAAAAACATTGTCATGGGTGGTTCTGGGTACAGCCTCACCCCACCCTCCGTGAAAGCAGCAGACAACCATTTCGCGCCTTTTTTCCTGGGTGAACTGTGCAAACGCCACAGCACAGCAAGCATGGACCCTGCTGAGCTCAAGACAGCAATTATGGACGTTGTAACACCTCACGCATTATGCGCAGTCTGTGCTGACCAGGACCTGCAAAGCCAGGCAGGAGGAGCGCAACTACGGTAGCGTGGCGACGAAGTATGAGGCATGACAACAGATTCTCTCAAACAGCAGAGGCCCCTGTGGTAATGGAAGAGCAGTTTCTAGCCATTGAACGCCGATTTTGGCCTGAACACAGCACAGACTGGTGGTCGCATAGTTTTTGCAGGTTTGGGCGTCAGTGGCTGCGAACATTTCCGCATTGCGTAAGGACTTTACAATGACTTTGTGACTTGCTTTTCCCTGCCTGAAATGCCAGAATACCAAGATGAGAGCCCCTCACAGTGGAGAAGTGAGTGGCATACCCCTCCGTGGAAGCTGCACGCCAAGACAGCTACCAGTCAGTGTTGATCAATTTGGAGTGGGAAAATCTATGTGGGGGCTGCTAGTGATGCATAGTAGCCAAAGCAATCATTAAGCTGCTGCTACGAAAGATTGTGACTCTGGGAAATGTGCAAGTCCTAGTGGATGGCTTTGCTGCAGTGGGAATTCCCTAATGTGGTGGGCGATAGATGGAACCCATAATCCCTATCGTTCGGCACGGAGCACTAGGGCACCCATACGTAACGATGGGGTAACTTTTTTCCATGATGCTTGCAGCACTGGTGGATCCAAGGGACGGTTCACCAACATCCGTGGGATGCCAGGAGGGTACATGACACTCGCATCTCAGGAACACTACTCTGTTTAAAATGGCTCCAGCAGGGAATTACTTCCAGACCAGAATAATAGTTGGGGATGTTGAAATGCCTTAGTTATCATTGGGGGACCCAGCCTACCCTTTGATGTCATGCTCATGAGCTGCCAGCAGCCTGGACAGGTAGTCGAGTTGTTCACTAGCAGCTTACAACTGCAGAGTGGTGGGTGATAGAATGTGGATTCGTCGTTGGGCCATTAACTGATCGCTCAGACCCTCAGCCAAAGCAATCTCCCTTTGTTATTGCTCTTGCTATGTGCTCCACAATCTCTGTGAGAGCAAGGGGAGGACCTTGTGAGGCGGGGTGAGAGCTGAGGCAATCACCTGGCCACTGATTATGCACAGCCAGACACGGGCGATTGAAGAGCTCACCAGGAAGCGGGCGCCTCAGAGAAGCTTTGAAAATGAGTAATTTGATACCACGTCCTTCCATTCATTCAGATGAGCTCTTTCATTGCAGGTCACTTCATGATTTCCGAGAACATTTTGTCTCGCGTCTTTTTTTTTTTTCCACCGCCTTATCTGAGATAGCCTTTGGGATGGAGTAGGGAGACTTGAAAAATTTGCAGCTGCATGAGGGAGGGAAAAAAGGGAGAGAAGTATTTAAAAAGATACATTTTACAGAACAATGCTTATATGCTTTCAGGGTGAACAACACTATTCACCTTACATAGCACATGTGATTTGACTACAAGGTCATATTTTGCAACTTAATACTGAGTGCCTGCGACTCTAGTGTTAGAGATCTCACAGACGCAGGTCCGGGCAGCAGAATTCGGCTTGCATGCGGCCATGGTAAGCCATTGTCTTCTGCAGCCTTCATACATCCAGCTCCCTTCTTTACTAATAGCAAGCAAAGCCCGTTCAGTGCTGCTGCTTTCCTGTTAACATGCAGCAGCAGAACCCCATCCAATTCTCTGGGATGATCGCTTTATCCCTCCCCCCCCACCGTGTGGCTGGTATCATGGAAGATCACTGCTAAACACCCCCCTCCCCCCCACCACATGGCTGGTAGCAGGGAAGATCTCTGCTACCCAAACGTGAAAAAGCTCAGCGCCAATCACCTGCCCCCCTTCCCCCTGCCTAGCTACCTGCAAGGAAGGATTTCTTTTAAGCAACAGGCAAACAGCTCAGTAGGAATGGCCATCTCTGTCCCCTTAATTAAATTCCAGAATTTCAACCAGGTTACCATGAACGATATCACTCTCCTGAGGATAACACAGCGAGATAAAGAACGGATGTTGCTTCAGTGCCAGCAAACAGTGGGACCATATGCAGCTAGGCTTTGTCATGCAATGATACCAGATTACTTGCTATGTGCATGGCATGGTCAAGTGTCCTACCATGCGGGATGGAATAAGGCTGCCCTGCCCAGAAACCTTCTGCAAAGGCTTTTGGAGTACCTCCAGGAGAGCTTCATGGAGATGTCCTTGGAGGATTTCCGCTGCATCCCCAGACAGGTTAACAGACTTTTCCAGTAACTGTACTGATTGTGAATGCATCCCAAGTCCTTAGGGCAAATTAATCATTAAAAAACGCTTGCTTTTAAACCGTGTTTTATATTTACAAAGGTACACTCACCAGAGGTCCCTTCCATGGCTTTGATGTGTGGGATAGTGGCTTGGGCGGGTAATTCCGTCAGAGTGAGAAAAAGCTCCTGGCTGTTGGGGAGAACGGAGTGCTGTGTGCTCTCTGCAAGCTCGTCCTCCTCTTCCTCCTCCTCATCTTCCCCGTTCACAGAATCCTCAGCCATGGCTGAGATTACCACCCCCACCTTGGAATCCATGGACAGGGGTGGGATAGTGGTGGTGGACCCCCCTAGAACTGCATGCAGCTCAGCGTAGAAGCGGCATGTTTTCGGCCCTGCCCTGGATCTTCCGTTTGCTTCTTTGGTTTTCTGGTAGGCTTGTCTGAGCTCCTTAACTTTCACATGGCACTGCACTGAGTCCCTGGTGTGGCTCTCTGCATCATGGCCTTGGAAATTTTTTCAAATGTTTTCATTTTGTCTTTTGGAACGGAGTTCTGTTAGCACAGAATCCTCTCTCCATATAGCGATCAGATCCAGTACCACCCGTGAGGTCCATGCTGGAGCTCTTTTTTGATTCTCAGGAGACTGCATTGTTACCTGTGCTGGTGAGCTCTGCGTGGTCACCTGTGCTGGTGAGCTCTCCACGCTGGCCAAACAGGAAATGAAATTCCAAAGTTCGTGGCGCTTTTCCTGTCTACTTGGCCAGTGCATCCGAGTTCAGATTGCTTTCCAGAGCAGTCACAGTGGTGCACTGTGGGATACCGCCCAGAGGCCAATACCGTCGAATTGCAGCCACAGTATCCCTAATCCAACATGGCAATACCGATTTCAGCGCTACTTCCCTCGTCGGGGAGAAGTACAGAAATCAGTTTTAAGAGCCCTTTATATCGATATAAAGGTCTTCGTTGTGTGGACGGGTGCAGGGCTAAATCGGTTTAACTCCTACTAAATTTGGTATAAACACGTAGTGTAGACCAGGCCATAATCCCTGCCCCGTGGGGCATACAGCCTAGGCTTGAACTTTACAACTCTGAAGTTTTTTTAACTGTTTGCCATTGAATTCACCCACTGAATCTCCTGGGAAAATCCCAAACATCCCAACTTCTTAAAAATGAAATTAATGGAATCTGTGACCATCTTGAGCAGGTATAACATCAGGATGCACAAAGCTCTTCCACATCCTGACTTGCCAAGGAGTAAGCCCCTAGCTAGAGTCTGGTATACAAAGAAAAGTGGATGGGCTATCTGTGAGATGCTGGGGCAACACACCAAGCTGAAACCCAGTCTCCATGGCAGGGTCCTGGATTGTTTTCTGATGAAGATCTCCACCTTTCATGATAACCGCTGGGTAGCAGGTGTCAGATAAATGTGAGCTCTTCCTATTTCCTCTGTCTGCTAAGTAGGATCTGTCTCTTACCACAGCACATGGACTGTTTTGCAAAAGGATAATGGGAGGAACGTGGGACGCTGAACCTTCTGAAGCCTTTGGGGTTTTGGATTCTCCTCCAGACTGATATCTCCAGTGCTTGTTCTTGCTGATGCTCATAACTTTACCAAACAATAGGAAAGTGAATTCATGTGATTCCTAGCTGTTTCACTACTGCCCACTTGGTTTTGAATAGCTGGAGTGGAACTGATCAGAAACTTGCCAATTTCAAAGTGCTGCTGCTGGAGAAAATAGAAACGGCTGTAGAAATAGTTTAGGGTTCTGTTTGCAAACTCAGGAAAACACCACCGAATTGGTTCATATTTGCAAGTTTAAGATAATACTAATGATAATTATGTCTCCTCTTCTTCCTCCTCCTCCCACGCTCAGATGCCTGGAAGGGAAAGTTCCTACTTGCCATTGATGAGCTGAATTTTTTTTTCAGCTTCTGCCTGTCATAATTTATCTCTACTTGTAAGCCACAGCACAGTAATGTAATGAATAGATATTATATACCAGAGATTTGTTAAGGCTATATCCTCGTGTTGGTGCACAGCCTCAGTAAACTTGCCATGAACTAAAAAGGTCCATGAAGGAATCTTCTCTATTATGACAAAGAGATGCCTCACAGCTGCTACTGTAGCCTTGGGGCAGCATTATCCTCAGCTTTTACTGACCTCCTTCCAGAAGGAGGACAAGTTGGTGGATTAAAGTTTTCATGAATTCACCAGCACTGATTTCAAGCCTCCCTCTGAATTTCACTCTCCTCAGGGCCCTTTTAAAGGCTCGGTGAGGTCAGCAGTCTTCATCCCTTAATTTTTAGCCTTTATTTAAAAAACAAAAGTAGAGCTACAAATTTGTTACTCATAGTTTCCATTTCTCTAGCTTTATTCTTTTTTACCCAGTGATATGGCATGAAAAATCTGACTTTTCATTCCTCACTGTATTCTCCTTTGGACTGGCTGTCAAGTTTGCTTCTCAGAAATGGGTTAGAAGTTTTTCAAATGGTACTTCTTGCCATTGCTGTACATGATCACAACATTTAAATGTGCAGAGTGCCTCTGACCTACTAGGGCTAGAAAGGCAGTACAGATTCACATTTTATTCTACTTATCTTATATTTGAAACCATAACATCATTGCAGGTACTCCAGAAATGTTAGGACAGCAAATATAAGAGGAGATAGATCAATTAGAGAATTAAATGGAGCTAGAAAAGTTAGAAGCAGTACTTAAAATTAATTTGTTGTGTATACTGCTAGGGTTAGAGTTTGTATGTGAATTAGAGCAGGGACAAAATAAATTGTGAAAAAGGGCTGGTAGGGTAAGGATGGTGTAGTGACTAAATCACCAGACTGGTAGGAATTTGGGTTCTGTTCCTGGCTTTGCACAGGTGTTCTTTTGGAACCTAAGCAAGTCAGCTAAGTTCCCTGTGCCTTATTTTCCTCATCTGTAAAATGGGGATACTGCTTACCTACTTTGCAGGGATTCTGGGAAGCTTAAATGCCTGCATAATATATTGAGAGCCTCAGAATTGGAGTTTATGCCATTGACTTCAGTGGGGCCAGAATTTTACCCACAGATTGCGAAGTGCTGTCGTTGTTTTCACTTTTCCTTTTTTCATCATGGGGAGAATGTTTCTTCTTCCTCATTTACCCTTATTCCAGCCTCTTGAACTTCTTCCTAGCTTGTCTATATGACCTGAAAAGTCCACTTGTAAGTAGGAAACTTTCCCTGTGGAATGTGTTTGTTATGAGGTGGGGTTGTGAGAAACAGGCAAAGGAAGACGAGGGAAGCTGTAGAGATCTTAGAGAAGTGTGTGGAGGTGGTTGGTTGTATTTGTTTTATTTTGTACATTTAATTGGTTTTAAAAAATTCCTGGAAATCCTGTAAGAGTTCTGGACTGGGTTACAAGTAAGAGAAGCACTAGTGACAAAAGCCCTGCTTCATGGGCTACAATTTGGGAGCCACTGGGTTAATGTGTCTAAATGAATCTTTTTGTCCCTTTTTGTGCTAAAGACTTGGCAGTGTGCGGTTGCCACTCTGTAAAGCTTTGCTATCCAAAATAAAAGAGCGTCTGTTCCATATTCTGTAGCATTTGGGACGTGTCTGTTAAATAATTCAATTTTTCTGGATTAATATTTTTGATGTAATGAGGAATATATCCAGCTGGACAGCACGTGTACGCATTTGAGTATTGGATGAATCAGATGGTATGAACTTTTTCTGTGTTAGCTAGGAAACTTTTTCAGTGACTTTGTAGAAATAGAGAATCCCATTGTGACAAACATAAACGTCATTTCTAAGATTGTCATCTAATCATGCTAACTATGTGGCCTGTTGCACTATTAGGTAAATACAGGAAGTTCTTGCATTGTTATTACTGTGGTTGTGTATGTGCTTGATACTGTAGTGGGGAAGATTTTATTGATTGCTACCAGTGTTCTGGTAATGTATCAATGTCTACTAAACCTCCTTTTTCCTCTTGGACATTTTGTACTATTTTAGAAGAGAATAATAGTGGTCATGAGCAGAATTCAGAATATTATTCCTACTTACAAAGTGAAATTCACAAAAACAATGTCACTAAATGATGTAGCTTAAAAAAAAGATAAATATTGGAGGGTCAGAACATTTGTAATTAAGATTCTAATATCAATCATCTCCTAGATTATGGCAACACTCTGCCTGTAGGCATTTGACATGTTTCCACGTGTTCTATCTACTTTTCCATTTCAAAGACTCCTACTGTCATGATTTAGACCATATATACTGGCAGATGAACTGCCATTCACTGATTGTTTACATCCTGGATGCCGGACCTTCCTCCAGTTCTGCTGAGAGACGATCACACTGAGCCTCATCCTGTTGGACAGTGATTTGGCCATACAGAGTCTTTCTTGCCTTTGCATATTGTAAAACTTCCTGCTTAAGCTTAGTGCTCCCAAAATAATCAGTGTAAACAACTGGAGAGAGAGGGTATGGAAGAGGGGGGAGTAGCCCTCCATGTGTCTCTGGGCAAAGAAGAAGCAAATCAGACCATGTGAAGGACTTTCACTTTGCTTATGTTAAATCTTTGTAAAGTGATACTTTGGCACTAAGTGTTGCATAAATGCTTAGAAAAATAGAACACTGCACTCTGCATGCTCCCAGTATAGACTGGAAACCCCAACTCTGTGCTCTTGACCTGTCCAGTATGGGTCAGTTCCCATGTTTCCAGACAGGTTGAGCTCCATATTCTCCCAAAACCTCTACATAAACTAGATACCCAGCTCATGAGCCCTCACCGCTCTCCCACTAATGGTGGAGCTCCTCCTGCCTCTGCAAAGGTAGTGGTAGGTTAGAACATTAACAAAGAAGCAGTTTTGTTCAACTCTTTTAATTCAGATATTCAATAGATCAGACTTATGGTAAGTTTGGGTGCTTTTTACATATCAACTGTTAGGCAAGTTTGGCTTGTAGATGAAAGGTGGCCAAGGGTAGAGGAGTATGAGTTAAAATTGGTGTTGGAAACTTAACAGCAAATTTCCTAATTTTCTAGCATTAAACTTTAACATTCTATTCATCCCTTTTAACAAAATAAGTATTTATTCTTTTGTATCCATAACATTTGGTTTGTATCTTTATAACATTTTTTTGTCTGGGAATATTCTTCTAAAGCCTGCGTAGAGGATAGGGTGGTTCTAAATCAAGTATGAGAAGACTGAATGTTTAGGCCAGTAGTTCTCAAACTTTTGTATTGGTGACCCCTTTCACACAGCAAGCCTCTGAGTGTGATTTCCCCCCCCCCTTATAAATTAAAAATATTTAACATTATAATAAATGCTGGAGGTAAAGTGGGATTTGGGGTGGAGGCTGACAGCTTGTGCCTCCATGTAATAATCTCATGACCCCCAGTTTGAGAACCCTTGGTTTGGGCTGATTAGACACATCTCCTTTCCCTGCAAGCCCCAGTCTACTGCTAAAAGAACTGGAAGACATAACTGTGGACATGTGTAGGGGAGAAATCATTAGGAATGGTGGGAAGAAAAAATATTGGGGTGGGGAAGAAACATCCTGACTAAGATGTATTAGACTCCCTAGGGAAATAGTCTCCCTAGGGAAGTGGTTGAAGCAACATTGCTAGAGAATTTAATACTAGACTGGTCAGACCACTGGAGAAAATATAAAGAACAGTGTTCAACTGAATGACCTAATAGGTCTTTTCCATCTCTGCTGTCTGTAATCAGGGATGATTTTATTGTGTTTTATAAGACTTTTGTCACCAGATATCAATACAGAATTGCAGTGGTTGAGTTTTTCCATGAATTACGTGCCTTTTGTTATCTCGTAAATGATCTTCCATTTTAGTTTTGCTCTTGAAACAATGTTGGTTGTTTGATTCTAGAATCCTGGTGCTGATGTAATTTGTTTTTGTTGTTGTTCTCTTGATTTATGTATATAGTTTTAAACTTTACTACATTTTATTTAAAATACTGGGACTTTCCATTCTGTCTAAGGGAGGTTGCAATAGTACGGATAAGTCAGAAAGACATCTAATTGCGGACTGTGAATCTTGCAATGCTGATATAAAAAAAACCAGTGCCTTTCTTGGCTCTGTGTATGTATCGCTAACATTTTTATAAACACCTATTGGCATCCTATGTGTAGTCCTGTGTGCACCTCTTGTCCCCTCCCCATTTTTTTTAAGTATGGAAAAATTAGAATTTATAGAAAGGCAATTTAAATTATAAGGAAAGGACATACAATGAGTAACTAAGGGAGCTTAATTTACATAGACTGGATGAAAGGAGATTAAAGGGAGACATGATAATACTGTTCAAATGCATTCAAGGAAATAATATCCAGGGTGGAAGGGGATTAGTCACGTTTTCTGAATGTGATAAGACAAGGAATGATGGCCTAAAGCTGAAAATGGGTAGAGTTTCATACTAGACACCTGGAGAAATTGTTATGGTGAAGCTAAATTAGGTGAAACAGTACTAGGGGTTATGTTGGGAAATGATTTGTAGGATGCAAGGGGTCAGATTAGATTAGCTGAGAGCTTTGCTGGCCCAAACTTCTCTGATCCTATGGGCATTCTCCAGGTGGTGGGGAGGGTACATTTTACTAAATATGTAAAGTTTGTCACTGTTATCTTTGTGTGTTCATTAACTTCTCCGCTGAGTGACGTGTGCCATTTTCCCACAGCCATCTGTCTATCTTGGTTCTTTTGCAGCTACCTATCACCATAGTATCTAAGCTCCTGGAGCAGAGTATGTTATCTTTTGAAGCAGTTTCAGCCCTGTTAGTCCAGGCTTAAAAGACAGATACTAAGCATCAAGCTCAGATCTGTTGTGTGGTAAAGTAATGAACTACAACTAGGCTGCTGGTAACCCATTATATGAGCGATGTCCCCTCACTGCTTCCCTACTGTATCTTGACCCCACCCACCGTACACCTTGCATTGGGGACGTTACAGACTGTATATATTATATGCTAACCAAATACCAACGTCCCCTATACTCTGTATGTTACCCCCAATGACTAATAACTGATGCATCAAACTCTGTGTATCATCTTTATTTAAATATTCTCTAATAAACATTTAAATGTGAAAAATGAAGAAATAGTTCTAGAGCATTTTACTACATTGGCTAAGTCCATAAACATTTTTAAAAAATGGAACAACTTGATTTTTCTTCCATCTTCAAGCATGTAGTAATCTAACAGATTCTGATAAGGTTTTTGCTTTATATGCACCGAAGAGGGTGCTGCATGTTCCAAGCCAACAGAGGGTGAAATGTTGCATACTTCAGAACAAACCAGAATTAAGCTGGAGTATGCAAATAACACAGAAATAGTTGTGTTTAAAACCTCCCCTTTACCTTTTAAAACGTGATAGGAAATTAGGTTGCCAAACCAAATAATTGGAGTCAGAAGCAGTAGGGTGATTTTTTTCCCCCCATTATTGGTAGCGTTGGAGGGATCATGTCTAGGTTGGAGAGGATAGTTCAGTCTCCCTGGCCCATGCTGTCCTCGGCCCCTTGTAGTAGGTCACTGACTCACCGCTGCGGAGCCTCCTGCTGGTCATCCGAGAATTAGCTCAATTCCAGTACTCGGAGTGCCCCCTGCTGGCCAGCGTCTCTCCTGCCTCAGGCCTCCATGTCCCTCCCGGACCCAGTGCCCCTTACTTTGGGATTCTGCCCACCACAGTGACCCCACACTCTGGATCTCCCCTCCCAGGGGAACCCCCAACCCTCTAAGCTCACCTTGCCTCAGTAGCTACTGCCAGTCATCATCTAGCCCCCTTTCTCTGGGGCAAACTGCAGTCCATAATGGCCACTCATCATTGGCAAGGGGATTGGACCGTCTGCCTCTGCCTAACCCCGGGCTGCATCTCTGCAGCCACAGTATCTTCTTGGGCCTTTAACAAGGCCTCAGCCTGTGGAGTTGCCAGGCTGGAGCTCCCCAGCTCCTCTTGCCTTTCCCCAGCACTGCTCTGCTTCCAGTACCCTGTGGTCCCAAGCAGCTAGGTCCTTCCCACTCCAAAGCTGGAGTGAGACTCCTCGTCTCCTGGCTCACAATCCCTCTTTATCAGGGCCAGCTGTGTCCTGATTGAACTGACCACACCTGTCACCAGCTACCTCGCCAGCTTCCTTCAGCTGCTCTTAATCCCTTTTCTAATTGGGCCCCAGCCACAGCCCTCTGCAAGGGCTGCTTCTAACCGCTGCTGTCCTGGAGTGCGGCAGCCACCCCACTACACACCTCCACTGAGATTGCCAGCAAGTTTGCCACCTGTTGTGGTCGTGATTTTTGTGATGCGGGAGTCTGCTTACTGAGAATGGGGTAACTTGTTTCATATAATATTTTTATTTATTGATGATAATAAGTCTTTCAATCATGTTTCACACATACCATACCTTCCCTAAAGTGTGGTCCATAATTGAGGAAGTTAAGGTGGAAAATCAAGGTGTGGCCTACAGTTTTGTTCAGTATATAACTTCTGGAAATCTTAAAGAGGTTATGTGTAGTAACCCTTCATGTATCATGCAGTGTAGGACTAGTCTTTTTTTTTTTTTTTTTTCCTACGAGTATTTTGTGATTGAGAAACACCATTGGGTACATTATCAGCTCCAAAACTCTGTCTGTCTGAAAATGCATGATCAATTTTTTTTGTTTGTTTGTTATGTATAGCAACCAAGATTAATATGATTCAAAGATATAAGAGGGTTTTTTTTCAGTATTATTTAGTGCATTTGACAGCACTTTTATACAGTCAGTGTCAAGGTTTTTTCCCGACTTTGAAATTTAGAGTAGAAGAAGTGGGGACCTAGCTTAATTACTAGCTTAGGTCTGGTACGCTGCCACCAGCCAGAATTTAGTGTCTGGCACACTTTCTGTTCCCCCAAAACCTTCCCTGGGGAACCCAGACCCAAACCCCTTGGGTCTTAAAACAAGGAGAAATTACCACCCCCCTCCTTTTCCCCCCAGACTTTCACTTCCCTGGGTTACCTGAGAGGCTTCACACAGATCCAACTCCTGGATCTTAAAACAAGAGAAATTACCCATCCCTCTCCTTCCCCACCATATCCTGTGAGTTCAGACCCAATCCTTGATCTTAAAACAAGAAAAATCAATCAGGTTCTTAAAAAGAGACTTTAATTAAGAAAGAAAGGTAAAAATTATCTCTGTAAAATCAGATGGAAATGCTTTACAGGTACTCAGATTCATATAGACTAGGAGGACCAACCCCCCCCTTAGATTCAAAGTTACCAGCAAACAGAGGTAAAAATCCTTCAGCCAAAAGAACCATTTACAAGTTGAGAACAAAACATAAAACAATGTGCCTTGCCTGGCTATTACTTACAATTTTGAAACATGAAAGACTGATTCAGAAAGATTGGGAAAGGCTGGATAATGATGCCCTCTCCTCTCAGTCCCGAGAGCGACAACGAACCAAACAAAAAGCACAAACAAAGACTTCCCTCCACCAAGATTTGAAAGTATCTTGTCCCCCTATTGGTCCTCTGGTCAGGTGTCAGCCAGGTTTACTGAGCTTCTTAACCCTTTACAGGTACAAGAGACATTAACCCTTAACCATCTGTTATGACAGTCAGTTTCAGCTGTTTGTGTGGGTCTTTTACACAGTAACAGTGGAGAGAAAAGCATATTTAAAAACAGGAAAATGATTGAAAAGATCACAAAAATTGGCAGGAGTACTCAGCCAGGTACTCACTTGTTAGTATTTGAAACTCACTTGTTAGAACTTATTAAATTTCAGATTCATGGTGTCTGTTAGTCTAAAAATGAGGTTGAGTGTATTCAAAATTAGGGATGTAAAATGTTAACTGGTTAACCGATAAGCACCAGTCTTACTGGTAATGTATTCAGTAAACGGGAAGGGGGCTGAAGCTGGGGCTGGAAGTGGAGCTCCAAGTAAAACCTGGGGGTGCTGCAGCACCCCTCGCACTCCTAGCTCCTGTGCCTATGTTGTGAACTTGTTAACTGTTAAACATTTAACTGATAAAATTTTAATAGTTTAAATGGTTACATTTTTAAAACACTATTTACATCCCTATTCAAAATTATAAGCGGAAAGTCTCTGAGAAAGATGTAGTATCACCTTGAGAACACTACATAGCCCTTGAATTTAGGTAATGAAAATAATTTTCAAGGAGTCTCTGGCTAATTTTTCTCTTTGTGCATCAAAACCCGTAAGCAATGAGTTGAAGATGCATTGCGATTTAACATCTGGGGAAGACAGTTAGCTGATTACCTTTAATTTCAATTATTTTAAAGCAAATGTCCCACATGTAAACATTTAGGGTTTTTGGATTGTAATTATTTTGTATTTTCTGTTTTACATTTTCACTAATTGCTTACTTTAGAAGCTCTGGTAGAAATGCCCCACAGAGTTCATGCATTAGTATTTTCAGAGTAATGAATAGGCCAGCAATGCACAACATTATGGAGGGTTCTGAATAGCAGCGGAGACTATGCTTTTAAGCAATGACATCCAGAAGCATTGAGGTGGAAATTAGTGAAAGTGAAGGGCATTATCTACGTTATTTGTTCTAAATTTAGCTAACTCTTCACGAAGTAAAATTTCTTTCCTGATGACCCCAAATTTATAAACTTTGGCAACAATGGATTAGTGCAGGGGAGGGAGGGATGCCACAAGGCAGGGTGCAAACTATGGCCCATGGGCTGCATCTGGCTTTAAACTGGCCCTCGAGCTCCTGCTGGGGATCGGGGTCTGGAGCTTGCCCTGCTCCGGCGCTCCAACCAGGGAGCAGGGTGGGGGGCCACTCTGTGCAGCTCCCAGAAGCAGTGACATGTCCCCGCTCTGGCTCCTACATGTGGGGCAGCCAGGGAGCTTTGCTCCACATGCTGCCCCGGTCCCAAGTACTGCCCCTGCAGCTCCCATTGGCTGGGAACTGCAGTCAATGGGAGCTGCACGGGTGGTGCCTGAGGACAAGGCAGAGCGCAGCAGAGCTGCCTGGCCATGCCTTCGCGTAGGAACCAGAGAGGGGAACATGCTGCTGCTTCTGGGAGTCGCTTGAGGTAAGCGCAGCCCAGAGCCTGCACCCCTGAGCCCCAACTCCCTGCCCCAGCCTTGATCCCCCTCCCGCCCTCCAATCCCCTCAGTCCCAGCCCGGAGCACCCTCCTGCACCCCAAAGCCCTCATCTCCAGCCCAACCCCAGAGCTTACACGCCCAGCCAGAGCACTCCCCCCACCCGCCCTGATCCCCTTCCCACCCTCTGAACCCCTCGGTCCCAGCTCAGAGCACCCTCCTATTCCCCAACCCCCTCATCCCCAGCTGCACCCCAGAGCCTGCACCCCAGCCAGAGCTGTCACCCCACCCCACCCCACTTTTCCTGCCCCAGCCCAAAGCGCCCTCCTGCACCTTGAACTCCTCATTTCTGGCCCCACCCCAGAGCCTGCACCCCCAGCCACAGCCTTCACCTCCTCCCCCACTCCAACCTCAATTTCATGAGCATTCATGGCCCGCCATACAATTTCCATACCCAGATATGGCCCTTTGGCCAAAAAGTTTGCGCACCACTGTATTAGTGGGTGATGGGAGGGATTGAGAAACTAAGATTATTAATGGCCTAGGAGTGCTGACATAGGACATCCACCTGTAATCAAAGTATTTCTCTGTTCCAACCAATTCTTAAACTTTTCTTCTTCTTTTCCCCTCTAGGAATATCAACTGAGTCGCAAAGAATGATTCAGTAACAATAAAACTGAATGCCAAGGCCTTTCCATAATTAATTATTTATATTTGTGAACAGAATGCTATGATACCCACATTGCTAGAAGGGCAGAACAATTACATTTTGATAAACTTTGCTTGTGGTCGTGGTGTGTTGTCCTGTATGCAGAACTTTGTTTCCAGTTGGAATATTTTATTTGTATGTGAATATTTCACGTGCTGGTACCTAGCATTTTTGAAGCAAAAACCTTATCTAAAAGTGTTAGAACAGCCTCATTCCGTGATTATAAACAAAACTATTTTTGTTGACTTATTGCCATAAAAATCCTAGAAAAATATCTAAATTAAAATTAAAATATTTTAATTTTTAACCCACACATCTTGGATGTCTAGGAGCAGAACTTCAGCTGGTGTGAATCTGTGGAGCTCCACTGAAATTATGTCAGTGATTGAAAGATATGTTCAATTATTTGCAGCTATGTCAATTGAGAATCAATGCCATTAGAATGATATATTCCATAGAATTTAATACACATTCTTTGTTTTCTGCTTATCAGATACCTTATTTGTGTATTAAACTTTCACTGATGCGTTGTAGATATCTCTGAAAAATATTCTATTTAGAAACAATAGTTTACTTGGAAACAATTCTGCTATGTCACTTTCTAGGCTTTTCTTTTCCTGTAGTTCATTACTTAAGTACATTGGTTTTTAAACAGAATCAGTTTTAGTTCATTTCTCCTTGAAGCCACAGGACTATATTCTGCTCTGTGTAAATGCAAAATAACTCAGTGGACCTGCACTGTGGATTTACAGTAATGTAACTGGGAACAGAATGTGACCCATAGCTGTGGCATCACAATTTGTTGTGGATTTCAGGGTCAAAAATAGAGGATTCTGACTGCTGGCTCAGAGATATAAGATGCAGGAAGAGTTGAACTAAGAAGCAAATATGCAATTTAGTACCAATGCTTTTAGTAATAAATAATGAGAGAAGAGAAATTTATGCTGCATGAGTAGAATTGTTTATAAACTATGTCTGTTTTCTTTTTCAAAGTCTATCTTCTGCTGCGAAAATGACCCTATTACTGTTCTTTCTCTTTCATTTACTGTTATGTCTATAATTGTGCGTGGTATTGTTAGGCTCTGATCCTTCTCTCACTGAAGTCAGTGAGAGTTTTGCTGTTGATTTTTGACAGGAATGGGACTAGGTTATATATGAGAAAACAGAAAAACACAGTGGTTATCTTGGAAGATAGCCATAAATGTTAAGAACAATATATTGAAACATTTCCCTTAGAAACAACTAAAAGTTGTTCTAGCCAGGGCTTTGGAGCTGTGCTCCGGCTGTGCTCTGGCTCCGCTCCAGCTACAGGCAAAAACCTGCAGCTCCACTGCTCCGGAGCTGCTCTGCGCTCCAGCTCCGGGCTCCGCTCCAAAGCCCTGCCTAGCCTAATATTACAGTCTGCAAAGGTCAAACCATCTTCTGGGAAATGTAGAAAATATGGCTCAGAGCTGGATCATATTTATAAGGACTTAGGTGGGGAAAAGCATTATAATTTGGATTTAGCCATTCCTACTTAAGATAATTTCAGTTTTGCAGACAGTGGATCTAAATCTAACTTATCGAAGTTTTTTTGTTTGTTTTTTTATTTGCTTACCTTTTAACATCTTTGTAAAGCCTCTGAAGTGCCTAAAATATGTAGGGGTTTTCTCCCTGCCCCCTTCATTTATGTAATGTAGAGAAGGTACCATAGCCTGTTTAGATCTATAGCCATATATTGTGCCCAGCCATACAGGCACGAAAACTGTTTTGTGGTGACCCTCTGCATCTTGAGAGAGAAGCTTTGTACGTGCTGCCAGAACTTGGAGATAAAATACAACCTTATAATATTCTTGGTTTCGGTGTTCATTATACCATTTGTGGTAGCAACTTTATAGTTATATTTGAGAAGGTATATTTAAACACTTAAATTTAAAAAAACACGTGCATCAAAGCATGAAGAACTTCATATTTTTTCTCCGTCCAATGGTGGGAGTTTGGGAGAGTCTGGCAGAATTCCATGAGGCTATTTTTAATTATTAAAGATGGAAGGAACATGGTTTATGTTTTTTCTCTAGTTAAAGATTATCTACAAAGCTAATACGAAAATTGTGCTAAACCCAGATTTATGTGCTGCATATTCTCACTCAACCAGCTCTTGTGTGTATAGGGTGGGAAAGCATTCAGCGCAGAAATAAGCTTTTAATTGATCATTAAAAAAAAAAATCCTTTCCTGTGAAATTCATTGACACATTCTCTTTGGCTGAAGAGATCCCAGAATGCATCCTTCTGTGACATTCTAGATACCAGGAGTTTTACAAGGAAATATCCTAAAAAGGCAGTTATCTGAGGGTGAAACTTTCAAGGGCAAGTGACAGCATTCTCACTTCTTAGGGTGTATTTGGCTGTAGACCTCTCAGTGCCATATCATCAGGCTGAGCTTGAATGTTAAGAGCACAGTGCAAGACCTTTCTTGTTTGCACAGGTCTTCTTTCTGTGAAGATGGTTGTTAAAGAGCCTAGTGAACTATGCCTCCTGTAACCCTGTTTAGAGTGGCTACATTTGTCCTGTGTAGTGGTTCCCAGGAGAATGTGGATGTAATTACGAAAGAGAAAATGTTGTCTATTGGGCAAGGGCAGTGGATTAGTATGCAGTTCTTGTAAGTGAGATCTGTTACATTGTGACATAGTAAAGTTCTGGGAGTATTGTCACTTGGCACATTTAACTAGACAGAATGAAGTCCTATAAAACATATTGTAGGGGGATAATCCTACGTTGGCAGAGGAATGGACTGGATCATTTTTTCATCTCTAACTTCTATGTACTGTGGTATTTGCTCCCCATAATGTCATTGTATGTGTGTGTATAACACCTCTCAAATGTGGAAATGGAACTGTTTATAATCTGAGTATATGTCTATACTAACTGCCGAATCAGTGGGCAGTGATCGATCCAGTGTGTGTGTGGGGGGGGGGGTCGATTTATCGCGTCTAGTCTAGATGCGATAAATCGACCCCTGAGCCCTTTCCTGTTGACACCTGTATTTCACCGCTGTGAGAGGCGCAGCCAGAGTCGATGGTGGACTGGCAGCAGTCGACTCACTGCAGTGAAGACAACGCTGTGAGCACATTTAAGTACATTGACTTCAGCTATGTTATTCACATAGCTGAAGTTGCTTAACTTAAATTGATCCCCCCCAGTGTAGACCGGGCCTCATCAGATACAGCATGAAACTGTTTAACTGAGGACAAGAACTAAAGCAGAAGTGTGACTGGTACATTCACATTAAACTTAAAATTTGAGCCCCTGTTAAAGTTTTTATATTGAAAAAATATTATGCTTCATTTTTTCTTTAAGTTCAGCATTTTCTTTGCATAGGTCCCAGTGAAGTTATGTAGCATCTCCTGAATGCGAAACCAGAAATGCTGGATTGTTGGCCTTTCAGTGGCCTAAACTAACACATTAGTCTCTAACTCTAGTAGTTGGTTACATTGGTTGCTCAAATCATGATAGAAGTGGTAGATTAAGACAAGATGTTATCAAAATCGGGTGGATAAAAATTGATGATTTTAAAAAAATTAAAAATACAATGATTTTGATATTGTTATTTAAATTATACATTTTTTTAAAAAATAAATCAGTTTAAAATGAAATCTGAATTCAATACAAAATATGTTACAGTCTAAACTTATAATTTAGTTGTAAATGTGGAGCATGTTTTAATGAGAACAGTTTGTGTATCCAAAACATTTAAGATTGTTTTGTTTAATAAAGATAAATTTTATATGCTGTTTTGTGTATTTATTTATTTAAATACCAGGTACCACCCTAATGCAGCTTGAAGCAGATCATGAGCAAAAGTTAATTATCTAGTAAATTAGCAATATATAATTCACCATTTTCTAACATATTAAAATGTACAATTAATAAGAATCTGAAAACATTAAGCTATATAATTGCACAAATAAATGTATGTAGTTATAATGTACCCTCATACATAGCAAAAAGATGTACCAAATCTAGCATAAAGGCTCTATTTAGTTGTAAATCAACGTGTTTTAATAGTTATATCAAATGAGAATGTACTTTTCTATAGAAAATAACTGAAGTACAAATGAAAAAATTGATTAAAATCAATGTTTTAAATGGCGGCTTTCCACTTGGTCATTTAAATCAATCCACCCTGATCAAAATTATATTAACTAACAGGTTGTAAGCTAAGACCTTCATTTCTGGCAGCAAGCGCTGTATACAATTATAAAACTGGAAGATCCATCTTCTTACGCTTTTTTTTTTTTTCTTCTTCTGCAGGATTTGTTTCTACCCTGCTGATGTATTGGACCTTTACAGTTGTTGCTGATTGCTTGAACTAGCAGCACTTTTTTGGTATAGATTTGGGATTTAATTTGGCAAGCCCTAAAACTTGGACTAGTGTAACTTCCATTTCCTGATACTGCAGGGTAAATTTTCAGTCTCCCAAACTCTGTGTTCAAATTTGAATGCACATGTGGAGGGCAAGTAGAGATGTCTCTGAAAATGTACCCTATATCTTTCCTGGACATGACATTATCCAATAAAATCTAACACTGTAAAAACCTGCACTTGTATAAAGCTGTCAGATAGTGTATTACAGGAAGTGCATCTTATACTCTTATGGTCATGACAAGTCAATGGGGAAGGAACTGCTATCAAATAATTCCCTTTTTAAGTCTATCCATATTGCATTTATGTGTTTAGTAACTTGTTCGCATGAAGTTGCCCCACATTTAGTCTACAGTTTTTAACACTGTTTGCCCTTGTTTGGTACCATTGCTGTTTCCATATAAGCTTCAGCTGGGAAATAATGAAATGTTGTAGAAGCCATCCTCAATTTAAAGCCACACTGTGAAGTAGTTTATGGAAGAAATGGCTTCTAAAGTAAGATGTATGCTGCATTCTGCAAACAGTGTGACATCTTAAACAGTGCAAGCTTGGTATTTTTACAAAATCTTTTAAATTAACCTTTAATCAGTAAGGTTAAGGTATGCAAATAACCTAACGTGCTGTATAGTTGACTGAGGTGCCTCTGCTCTCAACACCCATATTGTTTATTCTCCGCTGTCCCAGATCCATCATAGCGGTGTCAAAGCAATGGGTGAAATTCTGATCTTGGTTACATTGGTTTAAAATTGAATGAGCTCCATTGGCTTCAAGTATCTTAAAATATTCAACCTCTTTTTGTTTTTCTTGTATTTCTCTAATGAAACAGTCATGCAGAAAATGAGTATGCAGGAATATAAAGCAGCAGATTTTTGATAACTCCCTTTTAATATTATACCAGGCCTGATTCAGAAATGATCAGAATCTTAAAGATGGGATTCAGAAGATCTGGCTCAAAGAGTGGTTAATTGCACCTTTACTCCAAGGATGTGAGCCATCACTGCCCCCTCCTCTGACTCCCACTGAAGGAGGGCACTTTATCTGCTCCCATCACTCACTGTGAATGACCCAGTGAAATTCCTAAGTCTGTACACTGACTGTGCCCCCTTCATGGCTTGTGCCACTGGCTTTCTGAGCTGCATCAGTCTCCAGCAATCATCTCAACATAATGGAGATTGTGCTACTGTACCTTTCTGACCTGCACCATGGGATGTGCCTGCTTTACTGACTTCGGCACTTAGATTGTGTGCTTCTTTGGCATGACCATGTCTCCCTCAGGTTTTACCACACCGAGCACACTGATGGAACTTGGTAAATAACTGGGCTATCTGCTGTTGGGTCAAATTGTTCTGACCTGATCCATGTGCAGAGTTCTTCACAGGCAAATCTTGCCTCTTCTGTGTCTAAGGGAGCTCTGCTACTGTTAGTTTCAATTTAACCTTGTTAATTTTGCCAAATTAGTGACACAAATATATATATGTTAGGTTTAAGTTCTGTATATTGAAAGGCCATCTTGATTTGGAAAAGGACAAGGCAACCTTCATTTTGTATCAGGTTCTTGTTCCTCTATACCAAGAAAGGGTGGGAAAATGGGAATCTGGTGTTGCTAGGCAACAGATTCCTATAAAGGTGAATGGGGGGAGGAGTTAGGGGCTCTTGGTGCTTTATTGTCCAACGTGGTCTCTCGTGGTGCAGTACAGTCTTTGCACTGGCTATTGGCCTGCAATAGCTACTTACTAATCAGTTTGGGTTTGTTTGTTCTTTTATTTTGGGAAGCAAACCTGCATACATGGACCTGGTCTGATTAGTTAGATCAAACTCACACCCACAGATGACACAAAGTGGGATAGGGTGGGAGTTAAGTTAGGGTTACTTACCTGTGTGTTACATCTGTCATCCATTGTCACTGTCTATTGCAGGCTTCAGTTATCCGGATCCTGCAGCTTCTTCACCAGTGGTGTCTGGAAAGGTAGAAGAACATTCTCGTATAGGGTGACCAGACAGCAAGTGTGAAAAATCAGGACATGGGATGGGGGGTAATAGGAGCCTATATAAGAAAAAGACCCAAAAATTGGGACTGTCCCTATAAAATCGGGACATCTGGTCACCCTGTCCTTGTGTCATTGAGTGTATGTGTGTGCATGTGTTTATTTCGAACCTCCAAAGTTATTAATCCATTTCCCTTCCCTTCCTTTCTTTCCTCTTAGTAAATAAAGTGTTGTTTATATTACATTGGTGTGTGTGTAGTGTTTATTGGGGTCAGGTCTAATAGATGGGCTTAAAAGGGGGACTCAGCGGGAGGTAAACTGTAAGGCTCCCTGAAGTCTGATCAGATCAGCCTAGAGATATAAATCCTTAAGTTACCTCCATGGCACTCTCCCTTCACAGAATCTAGCATAACCCTTTCTGTGCATCTAGTGTTCATGTTGAGGGAGACTGGATGGAGTTGAAGGGAAATGCTGGGCTGGGCACAGTGCCAGATGTGATGAATGGTGTCCAGCATCCAGCTCCATAAACCTTACCCTTATCTTAGGGTCACAGAATATCAGAGTTGGAAGGGACCTCAGGAGGTCATCTAGTCCAACCCCCTGCTCAAATCAGGACCAATACCCAGACAGATTTTTGCCCTAGATCTCTAAATGGCCCCCTCAAGGATTGAACTCTCAATCCTGGGTTTAGCAGACCAATGCTCAAACCACTGAGCTATCCCTCCCCCCACCTTGGAATCTGGCCTGGTGTAATATTAAAGGGGAGTTATCAAAAATCTGTTGTTTTATATTCCTACATGCTCATTTTCTGCATGACTGTTTCATTAGAGAAATACAAGAACAACAAAAAGGAGTCGAATATTTTTAAGATGCTTGAAGCCAATGGAGCTCATCCAATTTTAAACCAGTGTAACCGAGATCAGAATTTCACCCTTTGCTTTGACACAGCTATGATGGATCTGGGACAGTGGAGGATAAACAATATGGGTGTTGAGAGCAGAGGCAGCTCTGTCAATCCTGCATTGCCACCTGGGTACCACTCTGGGCGAGGGGGAAGTCTCTGGAAGTTTCATTCCAGAGCAGCTATGCTGCTTCAGTAAATTATTGGGAGCCAGAGCTTCCATATATATGTATGACAACGGCGTGAAGGTGGGGCTT
Organism: Chelonoidis abingdonii; assembly: GCF_003597395.2. Taxonomy (NCBI): domain Eukaryota; kingdom Metazoa; phylum Chordata; order Testudines; family Testudinidae; genus Chelonoidis; species Chelonoidis abingdonii. The sequence goes on along the minus strand of NC_133774.1, from coordinate 97,892,422 downwards.
CTTATTTCCAGAGGGGGAAAGCCTTGTGCCTCACAACCCTCCTGTAGGGACAATATGGAGTATCTCTCTGAGGTACTCTCCTTGATGAATTTTCACCCCAAAGTCCCCTCCTGTGGGATTTGGGGGTTATACAGATGACTAGTATTTGTATTATCCCTCTCTTTTCCCAATCTCTCTTGTGTTGATAGAATTTTGTGTGTAAGTATTATAGTTGAGGCTGGTCGTGCTGCTTGTTATTAAGGTTTCCCAACACTTCACATTATAAGACCTCTGTTTTCAGTTGTGTTATAACTTTGCCAAACTGTAACTGTTCAGAGGCTAAATTTTTCCAACACTAGATGTTTGCCTCAAGCTGTTTTTTTTTTGGGGGGGTGGGGGTGGGGGAGATTTTCAGCCAAAATGATTCAACCATTTATTAGAATGAGGATAGAGAAAATTATGGCGTTATGCCTATATAATATATATTTTTTGGCAATCTTTTCTTTTAAAGGCTCTCTTGCCCACATGCTTTGAAAGAGAGACTTGAAATTTGGCAGCGTGGCTGGCCTTTGTGTGAGGGATGTGCCTTTTGCCATTTTTATCATAATCTCCCTCAATTTGGCCAAATTATAAACCAGGGATCGGCAACCTTTAGCACATGGCCCATCATGGAAATCCACTGGCGGGCCAGGAGAGTTTGTTTACCTGCAGCCTCCACAGGTTTGGCCGATCGCAGCTTCCACTGGCCACGGTTCACTGTTCCAGGCCAATGGGGGATGTGGGAAGTGGCACGGACCGAGGGATGTGCTGGCCGCTGCTTCTGCAGCCCCCATTGGCCTGAAATGGTGAACCGTGGCCAGTGGGAGCCACGATTGTCTGAACCTGTGGACGCTGCAGGTAAACAAACCATTCTGGCCCGCCAGTGGATTTCCCTGATGGGCCGCATGCCAAAGGTTGCCGATTCCTGTTATAAACCTTTGAAAAGTGCAGTTTGCACATGCTCGGTAGTGACTTTTTATATTTTAACAGCTAAATTCTCCGAAGGTTTTGTCTGCATTGGGCATGCTCTAGCCCAGGGCTCAGCAGGACTTTCCCTTGAAATAAATGTTAACTGGTTATGATAAACAATTTGTTTGACTTTGTGTTTAGCTGTGACACTCTGAATACATTTCCCAGACCTGAAGAAGAGCTTTGTGTAAGCTTGAAAGGTTCTTTCTCTCATCAACAGAAGCTGGTCCAATAAAAGATATTACTTCACCCGTCTTGCCTTGGTTATCATCAGGACAGGCATTTGATTGGGCTTCTTCATGTTTCTGCATCTGTTTCATCTTTGCTTTTCATGTGTCTTTTCCATTCCCCTCATAAGCTTACTACTGCATTTTCTTTACTTTATGGGGTTGGCAGTCCAGAACTCACTATCAGGGTTGGCAGTCCAGAAAATACTGTACATCAGTCTATTCACAATATTCATCTTATTGCCAACATTGTTTTCACCCTAGAATAACAGAGTAGTGATTATTATTTCTGCATGATTGCCCCTTTCATACAATACATGACAGCATTTCCTGCTCCCTGTGCCTGGCTTCTCTTCTTTTGTTATATGTAAACTCTGAAGTGAAATTTACAAGAATTCTGTCCTAAGATTTTTCTCAGAGGAAGTAATTTAAACAAGAGAAATATATTTATACTGGAAACTTTGACCTTTTAGCTTTTCGTGCCCCCTTTGACTTGCCTGTTTTGCACAGGCAATGCAGAATTTTCAGGTCAGTGTCTGATCTATAACAAGTGCTATGATATCTAGTTAAAACAGGGCAGATTAAGGGCAGAGTTTAAGCCTTAATTTTTATGTTTTTTCATGAGTTTGCATTACATCCTTAACATTCTTTAAGAGGTGTGGTTGGTTGGTTGGTTGGTTGGTTTTTGCATTTACAGACTGTTGCGTATCCTTCTCACAATAAAAAGGATAGGACAGCGTTACCACTGCAAGCAGTATTACTATCTGCCAGCTCGCACATATTGGGCAAGATCCCCTGTTCCCAGTTAAGTCAATGGAAATTTTTCCCTTGATTTACATGTGAGCAGGGGCAGGTCTTTATTCTTAGGAAAGTGGTTATTGAGCAACTGTAATTACAAATCCGTAGTTGTTCAGTATTAATTCTATTGCAGCAGTCAAGGAAACGGGGCAGGAGTGCTGAAGTCTATGGTGAGCAGCTTGGTGAATCCACACTATAACTTGCCAATTTTTGCAACATCATCATCTATCTTGTTATGTCAGCTTTGTTCTCAAAGCTGCTTGTGATCTCAGAAAGACTTGGGTTTACCTCTAGATTTCTGCCCTTGTTTATCACCCTCTTTATTCAAAATGGCTGCTGTGTCCCATTGTTCTTACCCAACTGGTGAATAGGTTGTGTTAATCTAGCCTCCCAGTCCCAGACCTGGACCTTAGCGTCCAAAGCCTGGTCCTGTCCCAAACCTGGACCTTAGCGTCCAAAGTTTGGGGGCTTACCTGAAACTCCCCCAAGCTCACTACCAGCTTGGATATTCTCGCTGCCACCAGATCAGGAATTAATCTATGGGGCCTGATCCCCCCCTTTCCTCCCTCTGGTGTCCCCAACCCTCCCTTGGTGGGACACCCAGATTCCCAATCCCTTGGATGCTAAAAGCAGGGAAAATAACCCCTTCCCCCTCCTTATCAGGCTTGCCTCGCGGCTAACCTGTGTGACCCAAGAAACCAGCTTTTCTGCTTCCCTCAGGACAATGGAGATGCAAAATACCCACAGCTGGGCTCTGCCACCCCCCTTGCTCCAGGAATGAGGGAAAAACTGTAACCACCAGAGAACAGAGAGAATTCTTCGTCTCTTTCCCCGTAGTCTGCTCTTTCCCTGGACCCAAATAGGAAAATAGCCCACAGCCTGGCTTTTCCCTTTGCCTCCCTAGGAAAAGAACTTTCACAAGGTTTAACAAGAAAACTTTATAGAAAAAAAGAAAGAAAATATAAAACAATCATCTTGCATTAAGAAACTCAATACAGGCTCTTGCTTATAAGAAAATATAAAGAAACAGTCTGATTTAAAAGATAGCCCAATTAAACCAGCACAACAAATTAACATACAGGTAAATACACCCCAAAGACCATCATAGCTGAATTACTTTGCGGTTCCTGGGTACTTACAGATGTTTAGAAGAAGTATTAGGAGAGAATTAGAAGAAGACTTGTTTCCTCATAGCTAAGAAAACAACAAAGACCCCGAGTATACAAATTCCCGCCCCTGACTTTAAACAATCCAGTTCTCTGATTGGTCCTCTGGTCAGGTGTTTGGTTACGCTTTCCAGGTAAAAGAAACTTAACCCTTACCTTACCTATCCATTTATGACATAGGTCATCTCAAGAAACCATCATTTGTTGTTAATGAGCTTGTCAGTTACCACTTGTCATTTGTCATGTACCATAGTTACCCAAAAGCTCCCTTCATTGTGATGGGATAATTCTTTTTCCAATTTCCTAGACCCCTGTCAGTCTTGTTTGAGGCCTTAGTACGATATGAAGAATACATTAATATAATTGATCTTCTGGCAGCAGACAAAACTTAGAGGTCTGTGCTTATTGTATTAGGCCTATCAGGATGATATGAGATGCCTTTAATACCATTTACCAAGAGATCTTGCTGAATTGCCTGTTCAGATTTGGAAAGGGTGGATTGGTGTTGTTTTTTCTGGAAAGGTGATGTTGGGTATTGCTTGTTAATCCTGAGGGTTACTCTTCATTAAGTTTTCACTCCCAGACGCCTTCTGTACAATAAAAGCAGCAGAGAAACCCGTGACACCTTATAGACTAACAGACGTTTTGGAGCATGAGCTTTTGTGGGTGAATACCCACTTCGTCAGATGCACCTGATGAAGTGGGTATTCACCCACGAAAGCTCATGCTCCAAAATGTCTGTTAGTCTATAAGGTGCCACGGGTTTCTCTGCTGCTTTTATTGTACAGAAGGCGTCTGGGAGTGATTCTGCTGGGATTCTCTGCTGCTTTTACAGATCCAGACTAACACGGCTACCCCTCTGATAATTCTGTACAATAAGGATTATGATGCATTTAGGGGCTACTTCACCATTAGTTTGCTGATATTACTTAGCTCTGACTCCTTTTTCAACCATCCAAGCAGCAAATGAACTGATAAGATGAAAATGATGTTGGAGAAGAAAGCATTGATAGTATTGATGTGCCACCACTTGTCAAATAAATTTGCATTCTCAGGCGGCTTATGGACTTGCAGCAGTTATTGGAGTACTAGGCAGCAGCAGTGACTTGTACCTAGAGCTGGTCAAAAAATTAAGAATTTTTCAATAATTTTTTTTTTAAAAAGTGTCTTTCATTAAATTTCAGAATCTTAAAATGTTTTGATATGCTCTATTTATATGTTGTTTTCATCTGTAGTTAACAAAGAGGTTGAGACTTCGCTTTGCTAAATCATTCCTTACTGCAATCATCCACAACTTTATCACCTTCATGTTGGACTATGTTAATTCATTAATCTTGGGGATACCTTTAAACTGCTCAGAAGTTTCAGCTAGTACACAAGGTTTCTACACAAGTAGCTCACAAGTAACATCTTACCAATTTGAGCAGTTTGGTGTCAGCATGTTACATGTGTGTTCTCTTCCCATCTACTTCTAGGTGTAGTTCAGGTTGTTTGTTGTCAAATGTGTAGACCTATGTGATTTGAGACCTGGTTACTGTAGAGACTCAACTCTCTGTATATGTGATCAACAAATCTATATTTGGTGACCATTCCTGGGTGTCCACTCTTGGGAACTAGAGCCAAGGAATGAAATCTGGGCGTCACTGATGTTAATGGGAGTCTTGCCTCTACTTGAATGGGGCCAGGATTTCACCCATGGTATACTTAGTGGAGGATCTCCACCTGTGTAACGTGCTCCTTCAGATAGTCTGTCAAAGCCTGAGTTAACCACCAGAACACATGCAAGATGCTTGTTTTTTGCCTCACCTTGACAGATAAGTCTAAACTAAAGAATTCTCTCACTTTTTTCTACCCTTTTCACCTTTTTTATGATGGATGGTTGGTTAATGATGGTATTCCAGTTATAAATTAGTGTTTGTTTTCCATATAATGTTCTTATGTACTAAAGTAATGAGTCCTCTCTGTTATGATGATAAACAAAAATAATATTTACGTTTGTGATGTTTTAAATCATAGGATCATATTTTGCCAGATCTAATTTGTGTGAATGTATTTATGCCCTACATTGATAGGACATAATGTTTTTAGAGGTTGTTATAAAACTAGAAAGATGTTAACTAGTTTAAGATAATGTTGATGGCGTATCAAAGGGTTGACTTTGAAGCACAGGATAAAGGTGAAGAGGAGATCATATAATTCAAGATCGTTTTTTTTAAAGTAGTGTGAAAGCTTTACAAATAAAACTTCATTAATTTCTATTCTTTTGCTGTGATATTTCAAGGATAATTAGTGAGCAAGAATTAATTCTATCATTCTCCCTCTGGTCGAGGGATGGATTTATTTTAAAGATTGATTAGTTTATTTACTCTTCTAGACTTTTCCCTGCTTGTGTAATAGAAGATAAATAAGTATCTTTGTCCTGGGAATTGTAGCAGCCATTGTTTCTGCTTCTTTACCTGTTTTTTTTGAAGGGGGCAGGAGGGTCTGAAAAAAGTTGACCAGTTTTTAAATTTCTTCTTCAGTGCTTATGCCTACTGGGAAGTCTAGGTGAACCTCATTAGGGAAGGGAGTTGACTGTCCTTTGAATGAAGTGTGGTGTGAACGCTCTGCAAGGTAAAAAGAGCAAAGGGTGCTAAATCTAGGAGAGGCTGCGTTTTGAAAAACGCTGTAGGAACTCAGGGGATATAGGACCCACTTAGGAAACTAACGTTTAGTCTCCTATTGCCTTTAAATTGCACACTGTGAGTCAGGACATTTTATGCCCAAAGCTGTCTCTAGAAATCTTGCTGACCTCAGATCACAGTTTATTCAGATTTAAATTAATGGTAAGACTTTCTCACAGGAGTTACTTTACATTATCCACTAGATTTCCAGGGGATTCCCAAGAACAATTTAGTATGTGATCTACATAGAGTTAATTTATAGTTAAGCAATAAATTTGAGGAAAGAATACTACAGAACATACCAAAAAGAAACATATTTTACCCTTAGAGTAACAACTGCCACATAATCAGTATTGCAAACCTAATTATAGATTCATCGAGTCATCTTTTTATCACTGGATTAAATTAATCCATGTTGCAACTCCATTGATTTGAGTGAAGTTACAGCAGGGTTGAATTCAGCCCATTTTTTAAAATGTATGGGAATAATAATCCCAAATATTTTACAGCATGTTCACAGGACTACTATCTGTGTTGCATCTTATTTATTACTACCTGCATAACTCTTGGTTGCTTTGTCTTTCTGATTGATGTTTTTTCCTGCATAAGGACTTGATTGGGATATGTGATCTACACATACCTAGTACAAAAGACTGAAATAACATACAGATTTGAGAGAACAGCAGCTTCCTCTGCCTCCCCACGACTTGTGCCTGTCTCCTGTTGATCTGCAATAGACAGCTTAGGGCTAGTCTACACTAGAAGCGCTAGAGCGGCATAGCTGCAGCCTGTCTGGTGAAGATGCTCTATGCCAAAGGGAGAGAGCTCTCCTGTTGGCCTAGTAAAACCACCTGCGCAAGAGGTGGTAGCTGTGTTGCCAGGAGAAGCTCTCTTGCCGACATAACGCTGTCCACACTGGTGCTTAACGTGGTGTAACTTACATCACTCGGGGTGGCTTATACACACTGCTGAGTGACATAAGCTTATGTACAAGCCCCCAGATACTATGTTGATAAGTGTCTTAGAAATACCCAAGATTCAAGATAGGACACATGCATACATGTCAAAAGTGCTTGAGGATCCTGGAAAAAAGCCTGTTATAATTAATAGTGGAAATGTTAAGCCTATACAGGTAAATTTTAAACACTAATATACAAATAATAGCTATCTATAGCCTAATTCATGAATGCTAGGTATCTTTTATATTAGCTGGCAAACATAACACATACGAACATCCTCCTCATATTCCTAGGCTCTAGGGAGATGCAATTTTATACCTTTTTCATCTAAATATGAAATTCCAGGACATTATGTGAGCTTCCCTGCGGGAGCCTAAGTCAATTTCACTTCTCCACATATGCAGTGTTTTCATCTGACACAGACACAATATGGATATTAAGTAAGTAGTCTGGTGTGTAGGTGTGAAACGTGAGGCATGATTAGGAGAGGACAGGCTTGCTGTCAGTGGGTTGTGATTTTGGCTTGTTTCACATCTGTTTGTGAATCCTTCAGGTTGCGTCATTTAGTTTAAGACTAGAGCATAGATTACTACAAATTAAAATGTCAAACCCGCAAAATGTAGCTTTAAAATAAGATACTTTGGAGGCTGTTTTCACTGTCACTCACTGACTCAGGTGCCATTGCTAAGCTCTGCTCTGCTCTCACCTTCTGCTCCTGATGATTGTATTTTACAGAAAATGTCCAGGGTGATTCACAGAGGAAATGAAGAATTTTATAAAAGATTGAGTTCAGTGCAAAATACTGTCAGATCTCTGAGCAGTAAAGAATCACAGTATATTTCAATTCATGTCACAAATAGAAGTTAAAAATTTTTTTCATTTCATTTAGCTGTTTCATAATAGCTTCCCTGAGAGAACCCAAAAGGAGACTGTGTGTGCAGAAAGTGAGACTGAACTGCGTTGTTTTGAGCACTGGTTTTCAAACACAAATGACATGCTCCATTCTACTCAGGTTCTTAAACCGAACCCATCTCTGCAGTGTCTGACTGTCTTAGAGTTAATTCATAACCAATGTGCATAGTATCTCTCAGCAATTCTAGATGCTGAACTTCACTGTTTCCAGAGTTGGGTACTGGAACATCTTGCCTTCAACTGGATATCAGGGTTGTTTTAACTTACAGGGGGATCATGGCATTAAAATTATGGAAGTGTTTCAAATGAGAGAGGTTTCTGTTCTTTGTGAGAATTGAAATTAACACATAGTTACGCAGGTAAAGTGAATGACCATTGGAAATTCAACATCCATAGAATCATAAAAATTGTAGGGCTGGAGAGGTCATCTAGTCCTGCCTCCTGCACTGAGGCAGAACCAAGTAAACCACAAGCTCTGAGCATGAGCACTTCAGTTTCTAACTACCTTGCTTAACTAAGGGGTAACCCTTCTTTGTAACCATGACCCCTGCTATTTCACTCTGCCTCACACCTTTATTTTTCATGTTTTTCCCAACTGATTTGATTTTCATTTCTTGTTTTACAAAGAAAATGGATTCTTGCAATATTAGATATGCATCAGAAATAACATTATAAGATGACATTATAAGACAGACCTGCCAAATAGCCACATACACAAAGAAAAATTATAAACTTCCATCCCCCCAAAATGTAGGCTTTCCTGTACAGGAGTGAGTCTCCACTCCAGTGCACTAGGCTTAGCTGGGCTGAGACAGCTTTCCTAAATTTGGCCCAGTGTTTTTGATAGTCACTGCTCCAAATGTAAGCATAGGAGTCATGAGTATTTGGACAGTCAAAATGTGGGTGTTGGTAGTTACATGTTTGAGAAGCCCTGCTGTACTTGATTGATGGGTGTAGGAATGTTGACATGTGTCTCAGTGAATTAAATAGCCTACCATTTGAAAAGCACTGCATTTTCATTTGTGGCATACCTGATAAGTTGTGACATGTGACAGCTGAAAAGCCAGCTTGAGATATGCCTTTTACTAGCAGAGGCATACTAGGTGTTGCAAAATGTTGCACTATGTTCTGTTTAACCTGTGTTGTTAGCTATAAGCTGGTATATATAGCTGTGCTAGATGGTGCTTACAACAATAAAGAATGAGACAAGGTGTGAAAAATGAGGGAAATCATATGTAATTGTATGCTTGCTCATATGCTGGATTATCTTTGGCTCTGATCTTGGTTACTGTGAGAGTTTGACTGGGAAGCACATTCTGGGCTGGAGAAACCGTGTGCCTCATTTTGTACTATAGAGTAAAGAAAGGAGTAAGCATGCCTGTACGTAGACATAGGTGTTGGTTATACACTGACCTCTTTTTGTAAGAATTAAAGATATGGAACCCTTCCCCACAGCCAGATGCATGCACATGAAGCTGCCAAAACAAACAGAGGCGAGTAAGCTGTGCTGCCCTCTTAGCACACAGATACACTTCTATAGTTCACAAGCTGCACATGCTTAAAAGTTCAGTAGAAGTATTTCTGAAATATATGCAAAAAGTAAACAGCATAAATGATGATGAAAAATCAATTTTTTTTTAATTCTGTGTTTTAAATAATCTAATGAGGATTTTTATCTTAATAGTATCCCTTTTGCGTAGTTAGTGTAACTAATTTCCTTTCACAATCTTATCCTCTCCATCCTAACTACCCCTGTTATGCAGTCTGAGCTCTGGATCTTCAGTTATCTTTTGTTGCAGTGGCTGTAATCTTCAGACCAGTGCCTAAAAAATAAAACAACCTAATGGAAAAACAGTGTCTGTTGTGATTAACAGAAAAACAGCATGAGAAAAATAGTAAAACGTGAAATAAACAAAACCTTACAGTGACTATAATATCACCAATTCGGTATTTTTCAATTACTTCATTTAAAAATGTATTTTATAAAAAAAAAAAAATTATTATATATTCCAGTCTGAAAAGTTGTGTTCCTGAATCTTATCTGTCTTTGAAAGATACATTGCTGAAACTGATATGCCCAAAACTGAATCCGCTAGTTTAGAACCTGATTCTGCCACCCTCACTCATGTTGTTTGGTGTCTTGCTCTGTGAGTAGGCCCAGTGATTCCAGTGGGACTATTTACAAAGTGAGGTGGTACTACACATAAGGCTGGCAGAATTGGGCTCTTAAAGATTTAGGCCTTGATGCTCAATCTACTTTATGTGGGTAGATCCTTATGCAGATACAGAGTCCCATTAAAATCCATAGGGCTCCAAGCTGGCACAGTGGTCCACCTGCAGGATAGTAGGATTAGGGGCCTTACCTTGTCAGAATACGGGTCAAACTATGACTTTGGTGTTTGTTTTGTTGTGAATGTAGTGTGTGTGAAAGATATGAGATGGACAGTCCTGGACTCTGAAGTCTTTTGGTTTAAAAAAAAAAAAAAAAAAAAAAAAAAGAGAGAGAGAATAGGTATAGCACATACAGCCATGTTGTAAGCTTTCCTGTGGTATCTTGTTAGTATGCCTCTAACTCATAATCACCTCTAGAGATGACAGTGTAGTTCAGTCTCCTTATCCCCATATCCATTTCACTTTTGGTCCTTCTGCTGAGAATGGCAATAAGAATGTTAGTTGTCCTGGTTTCACTGAGGTGTGGTCATCTGTCTACTGGGAACTGGATTGAGATCACCACTTTATTTTATATAAGTCCTTGGAGACTATCAAATGCTCACAGTTTTGGGTCATGACTAGTGGTGGACAAATTCTGGACATAACTTATTTTTTCCCCCTAAAAACATTGTGAAATTTATGGAATACATTATTCAATTTAGAATTATTCAACTGGCTGTAAACTGGATGAATGAGGCAGGGAGTGGGAGGAATTCAAACATGATATTCAGAAATATCACATAATTTGTTAAATAACTTATCTGAATATTATGTGGTCAATTGTAATCACTACCTACTAGGACTGGATTTTAACTGGCAGCCTAGAAGTGAAAGCTCTGAATCCTGTTGCCCTAAATTCCTAAACCATCTATTGTGCTGCCCTCTATTTGAAATATGGTACTTGTGTGACAGGTTCCCTTTCTCCGGGGGGTGCCACTTGGAACTGGGATACCAGTGAGTCCACCTGAGCCACCAGCCTGGTCTCCCTTTCACCCTGTAATTCTGGGACAAGCTGCAGACACAGTCCCGGTCTTTCACTTTCACCAGCACACAGACAGGTAGGGACACACCCAGCATTTGTAACATGCAAATAAACGTTCTAACTAACCCCGGCACAGGAAGGCTTCAGCTAAAGAACTGCTCAGATACTCAAGTGCACTCCCTCCCCATTGGGTGAACCCAAAATTACACCATCTTGTGCTGCACAGAGAACTGTACAGCATAAGCTCATGAAACTTGCCCCCTCCCTCGCTGTGGAGAGGAATATACAAGGCTTTGTGCCCGAGTTATGATGTCCTCACACACTGGTTTAAGACAAAACAAAACAAGTTTATTCACTACAGAAGGTAGATTTTAAGTGATTATAAGGGATAGCAAACAGATTAAAGCAGATTACCTAGCAAATAAAAACATGCAAGCTAAGCTTAATATACTAAAGAAACTGGTTATAAGTAGCATATTCTCACCCTAAATGTTATTTTAGGCAGATTGCAGAGGTTCCTGAAGGCCAGCTGCACTGGCTTGCAGCTTAAAACTCTAGGTATTTCTTTCACAGGCCAGACAGCCCTCTAGCCTGGGCTCAGCCCTTCTCCCCCAGTTCAGGCTTTGTTTCTTAGGTATTTACAAAGGTCATCTTGGGTGGGGAATCAGTAGAGAAGAACGAACCCTGGTGATCTCACTCCTTTGCCTTAGTTTTTGCATATGGCAGAAACCCTTTGTTTCCAAACTTAGTTTCCACGCCAATCAATGGAAAAATACTAGTATTTTCATGGTTTCCAGTACCAGGTGACTTGGTCACATGTCCCTGCAGCCATAACTAGAGACTGTTTGCAGTGTCCCCAGGAAGACTTCCCAGAAAGGTGGGAAGATTAGCATCTGCAAAGACCTATTGTTCTCTCTGATGGCTTTTCCTCACAGCAAGCCATCTAGACTGATTGCATTCTGTCTGGTGAGCGTTCCCCAGGTGTAAACACGCTTGTAAAAGATACATAGTCAATATTCCTAACTTCAGATATAGAAATGATACATGCATACAAATGAGATAATCATGTTCAGTAAATCATAACCTTTTCAATATCTCTCACCTGCCTTATCTTGCACAAAATACATCATAATTATGTCATTCTCATATGATAACAATCTCTCTGAAGACTATGGAGGCATAGAGTCACAACTTGATCCTTCTAACTTTTACTGCTTTGACTATTGGCTTGCTCATTGAGTTGTCACATTACCTTCAGCGGGTACCTATACATGGTATTAATCACTTTGCACAGTCGTAAATATAACCTCAGAGAGAAAAATTCATTACACGTTTGTACTCTGCCTATTGACACAGAATTGGGGCAGACATATGCAGCTATGCAGAAACCCAGTATCCTGGAATTATGTCAAGTATCTGGGAAATAGATTTTTATCTGTAGACCTTATTTGGAAAGAGAGTGATAGATTTTTCAGGATCCAAAGGAAAGGATTAAAAAATTAGATACTTCTTAAAGTAGGTGACAGTGGGACTGATAACCTTAAAATTGTATAATGGGCCTCTGGTGCTTGGCAACTAAAATTTTAGTGAGATTTTTTGGGGTTGGGAAGTCCCATGTCTTGAAAACTCTTCCTTTTTTCCCTATTCAAGATGTTTAAAGCAAATCCTGTGACTGGAATCTCAATCTCATCATCTTTTATCTTTTTGTTTGTCACCATATTCAAATTAAATAGACTATTAGTCTTAATAGCTCACCATTATTGACACCAATTTAATAAAAAGGAGTCTCATCTAGATTGTGTTAGCATTTTCCAAAGTAATTTTTTCAAGGAAAAAATGCATAGTGTGTGGCATTTAAAACATTTTAAAACATCAAGTCACCTTGCATAGCATCACATTTGGGACCCAAACCTGTGTCTGCTCCACATGCTGGGAGTTTTTCCGTGCCTAGTAGCTGCAGGACAAAATTCAGAGCTTTAGTGGGTTTTGAGTCAGGCCCTATGTTGGCCTGTATGCCTTCAGAACAGAGAAGCCTTCAATTGCTGTTTTTTTATGGCAATATTGTCTTGTATTCACTGGAACTTCAGAAGTAATAGCCACTAAAACAGTAGTCTTCAAACTTTTTATGTCACCACCACCCCCTTACCCATAATGCTTGGGGGACAGAGCCGGAGGCTGGAGGCAGAGTTGCTGCTGGGGGCAGAGCAGGGCTGGGTGGCGCTTCCTCTCCGCCCGCCGAGGGGGCTGCCCAGGTCTCACCACACTCGCCCGAACGTTCCTCCACACCCCTGGGGGGCATACCGCACAGTTTGAGGACCACTGCACTAAAACTACACTGTTTATTAAAAAGAGAACCTGATCTTTTACTGGAGATGTCAGCATAGGGAACATTGGTTCTGGGTAGTATATTTTTTGAGACAGATCCATCTAAATTATTTTTAGTACAGTGAAATTGCTGCTTTTTTTTCTCCCAACTAAAAATACTGTTTAAATCTTTTAATCCAAGAATAAAAATATTTTCATATCAGTAATATTTCACAAGCAAAATCTGTCTACTTATATAAAAGAAATGATGACTTCTCTTAGCTTCCAAAAATAATACAGTTTATAGATAGATAAAATGTAGGCAGGACTTTGCCAATAAACTAACAATTGATATTCTTAATGAAACTCAGATGCCCTGATCCTGCAATGAGTTCTGTAGGTTTCAGAGGGGTAGCCATGTTAGTCTGTATCAGTAAAAACACCAATAAACACCACCCTATACTGGAAACCTACTGACTGCTATACTTACCTATATGCCTCCGGCTTTCATCCAGACCGCATCATACGATCCATAGTCTACAGCCAAACCCTAAGATACAAGCACATTTGCTCGAATCCCTCAGACAGAGACAAACATCTATAGCATCTCTATCAGGTGTTCTTAAAACTACAGTACCCACCTGGGGAAGTGAGGAAACAGATTGGCAGAGTCAGAAGGGTACCCAGAAGTCACCTACTACAGGATAGGCACAACAAAGAAAGTAACAGAAAGCCACTAGTCATCACCTGTAGCCCCCAACTAAAACCTCTCCAGCGCATCATGAAGGATATACAACCTATCCTGGAGGACAATCCCTCACTCTCACAGACCTTGGGAGACAGGCCAGTCTTTGCTTACAGACAGCCCCCCAACCTGAAGCAGATACTCACTCACCAGTAATTACACACCACACAACAGAAACACTAACCCAGGAACCAACCCCTGCAACAAACCCCGGTGCCAACTCTGTCCGCATAGTTATTCAAGGGACACCTTCATAGGATCCAATCACATCAGCCACGCCATCAAGGGCTCATTCACCTGCACATCTACCAATGTGATATATGCCATCATGTACCAACAATGTCCCTCTGCCATGTACATTGGCCAAACTGGACAGTCTCTACGCAAATGAATAAATGGACACAGATCAGACATCAAGAATTGTAACATTCAAAAACCAATAGGAGAGGACTTCAGTCTCCCTGGACACTCAATAACAGACTTAAAAGTTGCCATTCTCCAACAAAAAAGCCCTTCAAAAACAGACCTCAATGAGAAACTGCAGAACTGGAATTAATTTGCAAACTTGACACCATCAAATTAGGCCTGAATAAAGACTGGGAGTGGCTGGGTCACTACAAAAAGTAATTTTCCCTCTGTTGCTACTCACACCTTCCTGTCAACTGTTGGGAATGGGCCACATCCACCCTGATTGAATTGGCCTTGTTAGCACTGACCCCCCACTTGGTAAGGCAACTCCCATCTTTTCATGTGCTGTATATATTTATACTTGCTTGTGTTATTTTCCATTCCATGCATCTGATAAAGTGGGTTGTAGCTCACGAAAGCTTATGCTCAGATAAATGTGTTAGTCTCTAAGGTGCCAAAAGGACTCCTCATTGTTTTTAAAGAAGGAATAGGGATACCACTACAGCTTGCTCCAAGGTCTCAGAAATAACAGCACTTAAGAGGTGTTCAGCTCTGCATCACAACATACAACTTTCTCCTGATTGTTTTCCTTTTGACACCTCTCATGACTTTATAAACATACATGATTTCAAGTACATGTCCAAGTTTTTTAAAACAAAAATAAAGAAACCCAAAAAAACAACAAAAGACGCACCAGAATTTGACAGAATGTTTTATAGTTAAATTCTTGGTCTCTCTATAGAGACATCAAAGTCTCTCCATCAACTGTGATGTGTCTAACTAGCAATGAAAAAATTTACATCACACATAATTAAGGTGCTTGAATGGTGTTTAATTACTGCTGTTACTGTAGTCAAGCTTTTCTTATATATCAAGAATAAATTTTCAACAAATTCATGACTGTCTTCAGAAGAGGACTAGTGTCAGGGGGAAGGCATCTTCTTATTCCAAAACTGAAAATTCAGGCAGACTAGGTTCTTCTAAGTCATTTTGTCCCTGTCTCAAAAACAAAATCATCTTAGGAAATACGGTGTGACTTTTCCTTCTGGTTATATTGGTTTTATTTCAGATTAACTGCTTCCCTTCCTCTCTTTAATCGTGTTTCATGCGGTAAATACTACATCATTAAGAATACCCTATACAAATTTTGTGTTTCATCTTCAAAGTTGATTACAAAATTCCTTAATTAATACTTGCAGCACTCCTGGTATCCAAGTAAATTCTATATCTGCTTATTGCCTTTGAAAGTAGGGCTTAGGGCTTGTCCATATGTCCCCACAGTATGGAGTATGGGAGTGTGAATTGAGCATCCAAGTGTTGCACTGTAACTCTTCTGTGTGGACATTGTTAATGTGAACTAAAAGGTGCCTAGTTGGATTAACATAGTCCTATTTGAAGAGGACAACATTAACACAAACTTAGGTACCTTGTAGTGCATGCCAGCCATGTATACATGGAGCAGTTACAGTGCAGCACTTTGGTGCACCCTGCATGTCACACCTCCATAGTCCCCCTAGTGAAGTGTAGACATAGCTTTAGGGTCCTAAATGACTTAGATGCTTTTGAAAATGTTACCCATCCTGTGTTGCGACTGAAATTAAATTGTCTTTGTGTTATCAGTCAGTGCTCTTCAGATTAACTGGGCACTGGCTTGAGTTTCTTCATTCCTCTGCAAACTTATGCTGTGGAGACCTGAGCCCTGGTCCTGCAGTGAGCTCTGCCCAGACAGGCTGCTGTGCCTACATGGAACCCCACTGAAGTTAGGGGGGCTCTGCACTGGTGCAGGGATCCACCATGCGGAGCTTATTGCAGGAATGGAACGTGGGCCACAGCTATTGTAAGAGTATGATTCTGAATAAGGTGTCCCAGAATTTATGTTTTGGCAGCGGCACCTTACTGAAACAATCATTCAAGCCCTGCAAATCTGTGCATATCCGCTTAATATCTGCGGACCACTTTTGTGGATCACAATTTTTTTTATCAGTGCAAGGCTCTAGCAATGATGTCACTGAAATATAAAATATTGCCCCAGAATAATGATCTCATTGTTAAATGAGGGCCAAGGTGTAAGCTGTTTGAAAATAGACATGCACGAGAAGTTGAGGTGTTAATTTTCCGTGTGGGCATGGTCTATTTTTCAAGTTTTTATTAGTGATTTTATTTCAGTGCATCAGATGGCTCCTGTTTATATGAAGCTTTAACATGGTTTTTGGTGCAGCAGAGTGACAGCTGTTCACTGTAGTGTTAATGAAAAGTAGCTTTCTGACTGACTTAGTGACTGATAATATAACAACTAATTCACAAAAATAATGGTCTTATTACATATTTTGGACAGGATTCTGGTATATAAACTGCTTAGTAATTGACAGAAATTTTATTATTCTTATCAGGTTTTATCACTTAAATAAAAGACAAGATTCATCTAGCAAAAGATTGGGTGGATAAGTTTTATTAAAGAGACATTGTAAGGTGGCTTGGTCAAATTTGGGTCTAATAACACTTACATTCTAATCAGGGTAGATTTGATTAAATCAAATTGATTTAAATCACTAGTCAGGAAGACTCGATTTAATCATGGATTTCTACATAAAAGTGCATTGTTGTTGGTTGTTATAAACTTAATACATATTCTTCACAACTCAGAAGTAGATGTATGTTCATTTTTAGAAGGCACACACTATACATTTTTTAAGTGGCTTATTTTGAAAACTTTTCAGATTAGTTTTACAGCTGTATCAGAAAATGAATGATTGTTTGGTTATTTCATTTACCAAAGGTAATTGAAGCAGATATTTATGAAGTCATTGGGAGATAGTTCATCATTAATATTTGGAGGATTTTCTTGCCATGCTGTATTAGGTAGGAGGAGAACATCACCAGACAGACATTTAAATTGTTTTATTTAACTAAAACAACAATATTATGTATTCTGGATTTTTTTCTTCAACAGCAAACATATAGTATTTTAACAAAACAAGCATATGAATTTTTGAATTTAGTTAAACATTCAAGTTTTTTAAAATCAAGTTTGTTTTTGTTAAAATGTTTAAAATAGTTAGTCGATTTTTTTTTTTAATTCATTTATGTCACCCAGGTGAACATGAGAAACTTAAAATATTGGCTTCTGCAGCTAACTCAGTCGTTTTCACCTTCATTTTCCTGTTTGTTCATAATCTGGAGAAGAAAAACCAGCTTTCCTGCTTTTTCAGGTCCCAAATGATTTCTCAGTTTGGAATGAATTAGTCCAAACGAAGAAAATATTCTTTCTACACTGGCAGAAGAAGTTACTGCTGTTAAAAGTGAGATTATCACTTCAACAGTCTCTGAATCCAAGTGCTTAAGTAACTTCCATCAGTTCACTGGTGTGACTTTCTTTAAAACATCATCAGCAAACATATATTTCTTGAATGGTATATTTCTTGAATGGTTCACCCTTAGCTCTGAAGTTTATTATAGTTGGCATTATGGAGGGATGATTGCTGGATGTCCATATCATAGCCAACTCCTCTCCTTTGGCAGTTAAGGTTTGACCATGATACTGAGTATTGAGAACATCTGCAAGAAAATGAGCTGGAGATGGTGCTTGTCCCATTCGTTTTTTTAATGCTTGTAATTTAATTCTGTCACTGCATATTTGTCTTTTTAAGATCTCACTCAGCTCCTTCCAAATTGCAACAGCGTCTGCAATAAAACAGCTATTTCCCTGCATTTTGTTTAAGGCTACAGAAATAGGCTTCAGGGTACTCCACATGTGTTCAACATTTCTCTTAAGCCCAGTGTTGAGAACTTTGGCTGTGACAGTGCCATCTATTTTTTCACGATTTTGTTCGCAAACTGTCATCAGATTAGGCCAGTTCTTGATACAGTGCTCAAAACAGTCCACTACTGAGTTCCATCACACATCTTGTGGGAGAGCTAGTTTGGTTCCTCCCACTTTTTTCAGAGCAGCTGCTGCAAAGTGGTTGTTATGGAAGTATTTTGCAATTTCAACAACAGTAGCCTTTATTCTGGAACACTGAAGTCTTTGGCTAGGAGGTACATCAAACACTACAACCATATGTTATTAGCTTAGAACTCTCTTCACTCTCTCCTAAATTTCTTCTCATCTTGGATACAGGGGTTTGAGTACTGACCTGCTAAAACCAGGGTTGTGAGTTCGAGCCTTGCAGGGGCCATGTACAGATCTGGGGCAAAAATCTGTCTGGGGATTGGTCCTGCTTTGAGCAGGGGGTTGGACTAGATGACCTCCTGAGGTCCCTCCCAACCCTGATATTCTATGATAGGGGCACCTGCTGGTTAGTGAACATTTGCAGCATTGTCTGTGACCAAGCTGTGTGCTAGACATTTGAATTCTTTTTTCAGTTTGTTATAGCTTTTACTGCTGCTACTTGTAAGTATTCTGCTGTGTGTGCATTTCCTGATGTATTGGTTGTTTCTGTAAGGAAGACATTCCCTTCTTCTGTTGTCACACAAGCACATACAACAAGATCATTGTGGATATTGCTCCACCCATCAAGACTCAGGTTAACAATTTTACTCTCTAGACCTTATGCACACAACTCAATTTCTCTTTTATACACTTTATCCAGCAATTTGCCTGCGACATCTGCTCTGTTGGGTGGAATGTATCCTGGTCTTTATGACTGAACCATGTTAATGAAGTGTGGGTTCTCAATCATACGGAAAGGAGAGTTTGTTGCATAAACAAACCAGGCAATTTTTTCATCAATTACCTCTTTTTGTAATCTGCTGCTGCTTATCACAAACTTATCTATGGTTATTTCTGGATGATGGAGATTTTTTTTTCCTTTTTGCTACAGGTGATATACTGTGGCTCTGTGACATACATGATGTGACTGAAACACTATCATTGGTAGATAACTCTGAAACTATAGAAAATGATGGTGATCTTGAATGTGGATAGTCTTCAGAATTCTGTATGTTGAGGATGGATTCTCCTAATCAAAATAAGGCAATGCAGTTATTGAATTATTATTGCCATATTGCTCATTTAGTATTACTCATTGCATTCACTGATGCTCAGTACTACTTTAAAGGTGAAATTGTAAAAGGACGATCTGCCTATTTCAGCTATTTATTTTTTATCACAACTGCATCTAAAATGATAGTAACAACTATATTTTATGCTCAAACCTGAGAATTCAATAATAATGAGAAGACAGGCAGTCCTTAAGAAAGAAGTATGTATTAAAAAAGTTTACCAGCCTGAAGATCCTGCATGTTCAGACATGTTCCTTTCATCATCTTCAATGCAGCTTCCTTCTGAGAAGGACACTTCTCATGATGTTGTTTCATTCAGGCAACCAGGCCTTGCATTTCTTTGTTGCACTGTTTGCATTTTGCACACATGCCTGTCTTACCCACAGGTAGAGGAACTTCATTAAAATATTCCCCAATTGGGACTCTTTTATGGCCTGCTGCTATTATAGGTTTTCCCTTCTAGTGAGAGAATGGTATGGTAGATCTCAAATCAATGAAGGCTACAATCAGAAAGACCTCAAGACTTGTGGAATATGCAGCTCAAACAGTTTCACTTTTGTTTCTACTGCCAGTCCCTCCCTTTTCACGTTTATCTTCAGACTTCTCCTTGTCCAGATCTATTCCACCCCCAACAATCTTCTATTGAATGAACTTTTGAAACTTTTTTCTCTTTTAGAGAGCGGTAAGGGATTGACTCTGTGTACACAAATTTGCAGAGGGACAATAGGGTTGAGGTCTGTTATTTCTCACCTCTATTTATTTATTTACTTGCTTGCTTGCTTGCTTACTTTTTTGCTGTTAACAAGCATGTTATCTCTGGCGACACAAATTTACAGCTGAGAACTGCAAAACTAAGCATCTCTGATGGTATCTTCTAGACTGAGCATTGAGTCTCATTGGGTAGATAGAAAAATTAACCTTAATAGTCTATACAGAAGCCCCTGGAACCTGATAAAATTAAGTCCCTAATCCATGAACTATTGGAACTCATTTACAAAGCTTGTCTCATAGTATAGAATTAGAATTTATAATCCCTATTCCATGATGAGATATCTTTGAGCTTTAATGTATCTTAATTAAAACGATCTTTAGATAGTTTTTTTCCTCAAGAAGCATTTTTATCAACCCCGGTTTGCAGAGATCAGGCTGCTCACAGGAGATTGGCTGTCCCCAGTCGCTATGTTGCATTAAAGACAACTAAAGCTATATGAAAGGCTTAAAATATTTTCCAATGTAAGCTGTAGTTGTAGCTGTTTCAGGAATGTTATGTGATTGCAGATAGGTCGTAGGTGGTCCCGGTGGTTGTGAATGGGAGTGGGGGAGATGAACCATGATTCAATCGCTCTGCTAAGATATAGGCTGCACCCTGAAGCATTTGGGTGCGGGGCAATATAGAAACACAGAAAATTGGCAGGGGAACTCCAGGGCAGATGTGTAGTACCTGTAAGTGTTTCTGATTAATTTAATTAAATTGATTAGATTTCAAGTTGATGATGTCTCTTTAAATCTGAACACAAACTTGTCATTTACTGCCGCTAAAATCTAACACCCAGAAAAACCCTGCCCATTAAATGCTAAATTTACACCACTAATACTGGGCCAAAAGTCAGGATTATTACTGACTGACAAGAAAAGAAAAATCAGTGTTTTTAATTTTAAATGAGTATGGGTCCATCTCAGCAGAGGGTTTAATTGTATTTCGGATGGTAATATTAAGAAATTATAGGGTGGAAGGAAGGTAAGGGTTTTAAACCACCAGTCTTCCTTTGTTCACCCAAGCTACATCTGAATTTACTAAAATTCAAGAACCAGCCTGAGATGTGGAAAACCGGGATGTGATGTTATAGAATGACATTTAGGAAATTTGCCCATCTAGCATCTACAGTAGTACCTCAGAGTTATGAACACCAGAGTTACGAACTGACCCGTCAACCAGACACCTCATTTGGAACTGGAAATATGCAATCGGGGGGCAACAGAGATTAAAAATAAAATAAAACAAAATTAAAATACCAAATACAGTACAGTATTATGTTAAATGTAAACTACTTAAAAAAAATAAAAAAAAAGATTTGACAAGGTAAGGAAACTGTTTCTGTGCTTGTTTAATTTAAATTAAGATGGCTGAAGCAGCATTTGTCTTCTGCTGCACAGTAAAGTTTTGAAGCTGTATTAAGTCAATGTTCAGTTGTAAACTTTTGAAAGAACAACAATAATGTTTTGTTCCGAGTTACAAACAACCTGCATTCCCAAGGTGTTTGTAGCTCTGAGGTTCTGTTGTATATGGATTTTATGAAGTAGGGATTAAAGCATGCCAGTGATGGCTTAGAGCCAAAGACACCATCAAATCTTCAAGTGCTCTGAGCCTTTTTGATGTTAGCTGTCTTTTGTGTTCAGATAAATGTTACCATTTATTTTGGGGGCTGAATCAATTATTTTTTCCATTTTCATATTCTTTTTGGTTTAAGCATTTGCAGTATATATGGATTATTGTTTTTGATTTTGATCTTGACAGATGATTTTGTCTGCATTGGTGCATCTTGAATAGATATTATAGGTTGGATGTTTTTGTTTACTGTGGACCATAATATCTTACTTTGCATAGCTTCCTGTATGAACCTCTCTTTACAAAATGTGTTTGTACACAATGCCAGACCCTCCTTCTTGCTTCTTCTATCCATCACTGTCAGTTTTACAAACTTCTTATTTATGAAATATTGTGAATAAGGCTTTTAGCTTCTCACTGTATTCTGTTACCTGCATGTGGGCCTGATATTCCTCCTGCTATTTGCCAATAATTTTTCTCTGCCAATATTTTTTCCCTGAAGTCTGATTTCCAAGCAACAAAGAGTTAAATATTCCAGAACAAAGAAGCAGCTCTGTGCCTTGCAAGCCTGCCTCCTCATAGCTGTATATTCATGAAACAAAGGGATTTCTATAATAACTCATAAATCCATAGAAGCAACTTTTTATGCAGTGCAGATGCCCTCTTTTGGTTTTTGCTCCTGAGTTTATCCTGTGTTTTGTTTTGCATGAAGTTGTCTTTAATTTGTTAACCCAGCTATTCACATAGTGAAATTCCTTCTTTCTGCAATGTTTCTTTTGGTTGTTCTGTTGTGCCCTCCATATACTTCATAAAAAGCTGTGATCCCTATACTAATCTGTGCAGATTCCTATATGTAACCTCTTTCAAGCCTGTAGTATTTTCATTTATCATTACAGTCTTTCCCCTGGAGAGAATTCTCCGTCTAATGTGTGCTAATTTGCCTTCTCCTCTATGACTTTGCACCTCAGATGTTACCTTGCTCTGATGCAAAGTATTGCTGCATGCTTCCAGACAGTCTCGGTTTCACTGCATCTCCTTTGTCTACTCTGGCAGTATGCAAGAGAAACTGCAAAAACTTAGTGCTGTAGCCTCTGCTCTGATGTGAGATGTGCAGGGGAGCACAGAAGACTGATACAGAATGGAAAAGCCCTGGAAGGAAAGCGGGGAAAGGGATTGCAAACCTGCCACTTCTGCAATAACTTCACACAGCTGGAGCCGTGAGCAGCATTAACTCTTGCTGGGAACTTTCTACTCCATGAAAGCAAAGTGTGGTAAGGCCTTTTCAGGAATAACCAAGGGAGCAGAAGGGTGGGGCAATATATAGTTCCTTTCCCTGTGGATTCTAGGGATCTTTTGAGTTTGGCATCTCCCCCCCTTGCTACCTCTTCACCCTCCCAAATCCCTCCCCCGTAATGAGAGCATTTACAGGAAAATCTTGGGATCTCTGGGCTGGTCTACACTACAGGGGGAAATCGATCCTAGATACGCCACTTCACTTCAGCTACGTGAATAACGTAGCTGAAGTCGAAGTATCTAAGATCGAATTACTCACCGTCCTCACGGTGCGGGATCGATGTCCGCGGCTCCCTCTGTTGATTCCGCAACTCCGTTGGGCTTGGTGGAGTTCCGGAATCGATATAAACGCATTCGGGGATCGATATATCGCATCTAGATGAGACGCGATATATCGATCCCCGAGCAATCGATTGCTACCCGCCGATACGGCAGGTAGTGAAGACGTAGCCTCTAGCTCTCTCTAGATGGCTGGCCTGTGGGATGGTAAGATCTAACGCTCAGGTTGATCTGCACACACTCTTTCTGATCTATAAAGACTGCCGTCTTTCAGGTTGTACTCTTGGGACTCTTCTCTCATTTCATTCCTTAAAATAGATTTCTAATGTCATATGGATTGATTAGTGTCTTCCCAACATCTGCCAAGAGCAGATGATGTGTTTGTATTTTATTGTGGTATTACATTAACCACTTTATATCCAACAATGAATTTTTTCTGTGCCTCTAAATTAGCTCAGACTTGTTTCCCAGATTCACACTGGGGCTTGGAACTGTGTTTGAAACCATTTTCAAATACCATCCTGGTTGGAACATGGTTTTGTGTTTATAGTTACCAGGAATCCAGCCATCATGTTGACAGTCTGTGTTGAAACCTGGTATGAGGTAGCATGCAGCATGGCGATATAAATAAAAGTTTTCAACAAAGGAAAATACCAATTTAAAGATCAAATACATGGTTTTAGATTGACACGGTGTATCTTCGCCTTTGATTAGTGGAATTACCATTCAGGAAACATAGCTTCACCAGAAATAAATTGATTATCTAGAGATTTTCTTTCTTCACGTTGACTGATACTCATCAGCCTGAGAACCACCGGTAGTTGCAGTGATCTTTACTTCTGACTGTTTGGGAATAACCAAAACAGGGAACCATCTGCAGTTTCTACCAAGTTGAATTTAAAGCAGCGCGTCAGAGTTTTGCTGTCCTCTTTATGTTCCATCCTCGATAAGTTTTAAGGTCCTGTGTAGATAGGGCTTTCAGGTATGTTCAGCTGTCATGCTTATTACATACATTGCCATACACTTTTTCACGCTGTTTGAACAGCTAGTGTGCGTAGGGTCATACTGTGTTTTGAGTTTTTGAAAGATGCTTAATCCCAGATCGGGCCCAAATTCTGAGATCCTGCTCACTTTTTACTCAGTCCCTGTTCAGGGTCAGAGGCTGAATAAAAAATAACTAAGAACTTCAGGATTTGGCCCTTAAAGACAAGAACACTAGTCTTGTTGATCCTGGCTGGCGAAACAATATTATAACCTGGCTGGCAACAACTGAGTTTTTACTTTGCTTAAGAAAGATATTTGCAGTGGTTGGTAAATATGATTCAAAGTCCCACAGAGAGTGCCCCCTCCCCCCAAAAATCACACAGTGCTATAAAATATCTGGTTTGGTGTTTAAGCCTCTGCTGATGTATTCTAGCAAATTTTGCGCTTTACTGACCCATGAATTTGGCCTATATGATTTAGAGACGATTCATTTCTGCCTCCATTCTTTGATATTTTTGATATATTATGCACATTTTTTGCAAAGTTGCTTGAGACAAATATTGAGCAATTTTTTTTGCTTTAAGCACTCATTTGCTCCTGTATGATGATCTACATCTGAATATACTGCCTCTTTGTGACATCCCACTTAGATTATTGAATTGTGAATTCTTACAACACACAGATTCTGTTTTCATGCAGCTGTTGTCTTAGTAACAAGGAGAAGAGAGAGAAAATATGACTGACAGAGATTTTTCTATATAAAATATTTTTCGAAGTCTTCCAGGTGCTATCAGTGAGTATTAACCCAAAACCTGATAGATGAATAAAAGGAAAAATATTTAAAGAAAGAGTTGAAGTTTCATGAGTGAAATAGTTTTGTCTGATGATGACATAATTGAAATAATTTGATTTTGGCACATTGCTGCAGAAATGACAAGAGGCTTTCTCCCCACCGAATGCTGTGTGTGGGTCTGAAGTGCTGGAAGAAGCTTATTTAGTTACTTCAAAGGTGAGTGTGACTATGCTGCATATTGCTGCATTTCCTCAAATGCCTGCCTTTCTCTTTCTATCCTCTGGCATTTTGTACCATGAAAAGGAAAGAAAATGACATCGTTGGAGTGATGGGAATTTCTTCCTATTTTTTTTCTTTCTGCCTCAGGATCCGAAAACTGTGGAGAAGTAGGAGGCTGAGTTTTCCTTAGCAGAGAATGAACATCTTCCCCCTCCTCTGTGATTACTGAGGGCAGGCTTTTCAATTAATTTCTTTCACATCTTCATTCTCTGGGATTTTATGTGAGACAAGAAGTAGGTTACTGTATATCTGTAAGGAAATTTCCCCTCCTTGCTTTCCCAAAACTACATCAGTAATCCTAAGGATTTAAAGAATTAAAAACATAAGTCAAAGAAAAGATTCTGTATAGCATTTGGGTGAAAAATATAATGCCTTAATGCATGTACTATTGTTCTGATGGGATTGAAAGAGTTAATGTTTGAAGGAAAAGAAGAGAACAATATGATGCAGTGCACTGATGGCAGGACCGGGAGTCAGGAACTCCCTAGCTGTATACCAGCTGTGCCACCATGACACTGAGCAAGTCATTTTGTGCCTCTTTGTACCTCATTTTTCCCCATCTGTAAAATGAGGATAACACCACCTATATCACTAATGGATGCAAGTATAAATTAATTAGTAAATATGTTTGAATAATGCTTGCATTATTATCTAAGCTAGTTAAAAGCTGGGGCTTCTGTGAGAGTTGAGAGAGATTGTGAATTGTGGGCAGGATGTTGCTTCCACTGAAGTCGGTAGGAGCTGTAAAAATTAGTGACTAAAATGTTAGATTTGTCTGCAATGCAACCTAGTAGTCTTCACCAATTCTTAGGTTCAGCTGCAAGTACTCGTGTTGTGTTTTGTGGGTGTTAGTTATGCTTTTAATTAGTTCTTCCATGTTTGTCATTGGCCAGAGTTTTTTGGAAGTAATGGGTTTTCCATGGGGCTGTGAAATCAGTCGGGTTTAATTTGGTTTTCCCAGTAAGAAATATATGTTCAAGGATGCTCTGCCCCTTGCTCACAAGAGCTTAAGCCTGGACTGTCAGCAGTAGCATTCCTGTTGATCACAACTATCTCAGAGGGATGGAGAGACATTTTTAAGATGGCCCTGTCATGGCCCAAAAAGGCTTTTAGAAATTACAACCAGCACTCCCAGTGCTAGCCCACTGGGGGCCCTACACAGGAATATTCCCTCCCAACGCATATTAGTAGGGGGCCCTTAGCAATTGCTTAGTCTGTTTATGCCTAGTGTCAGCTCTGACAACCAGAACCTTGCATTGTATCCTGCAACAAATCAGGAATCAATGGAGCCTGTGTGATCCTGGCATGATGAATTACTGTTGGTATTTTCCTTGCTTAAGACGCAGCATAGCGTCCACACATTGCATACCTAAAGGTTGACGAGTTACTGTGATGTTTATAATACCCATATTTCAGTACTGTCTATCTATTTCCAGTAACGTTATTTGAGAAGTAAAAGCAGGCTATTTTGTAGGCCCCAGGGTCAGTACAGGATAAGACCCAATGTCATGTTGCATAGTGCCTAGAAAGGAAAAGTATAGAGCTTCTTAAGTGTGAAAATACTGACACTGGTTTTGCTGTTCAGGAGTTGTCATGGTAAGTAAGGAAGAAACATCAGAAAGGAATAAAGGAAAAAATAGTTTGAGAATCCAACTTGTTACTGAAATTAAAGGGAAACTCTTAGATAGCTTAGGGCTAGATATATTTAATTTGTCTTTCCAGTGCTTCTGCATTGTAAACATCTGATTTAAAAAGAATTCCCTTCTTCTGTCAATGAAGAATTTAAAATACATTGTCTATATAGGGAAAGCTTAGTGTTTTGTGGCCTACTGCATAGAGCAGCCAGCAGAGGGAGTGCCAGTTAACTGACAGATTCCATCTATGGAGCTGTGCTGGTATTTTTAGCATTCTTTTGGATACTGGTGTGCAAACAAGGGAAAGAAAAACGAGATCTCTGTCAGTTTCAGCCCCTTTGGAAATGCAGAACTAGATAAGTTCATGGAGGTTTGGTCCATCAGTGACAATTAGCCAAGTTGGGCAGGGATGTAGCACCATGCGCTGAGTGTCCCTAGCCTCTGTTCACCTGGAGCTGGGAGTGGATAACAGGATGTGGATCACTCAGTGATTGCTTTTTCCCTCTGAAGCACTTGGCATTGGCTGCTGTCAGAAGACAGGATACTGGGGTAGGTGGACCATTGGTCTGATCCAGTATGGTCGTTCTTACATAAAAATTAATTATAATAATAAAAAAAGTTTAGTATAGAAACTCCTCAAATTAACGACCTCTCGAGATAGCAATGATGTGAGATAACGACGTTGGCAAATAATGCATTTTTAAAATGTTGGCCTGTTAGGAAACATATATTGATATAAGTTTCTCAGACACAAATCTATCATTCTGGAGTGAAGTCTCTAAAATGTAGTCCAACCAACAGATATTCCTTTAACCTGTCACTCTCTTCTCCCTCCACCTCACCCCACTCATAGTTGTTGTCCTTGGTCAGACCCAGAGTACAGAGATGCTTTTGTGACAGGTTTGGTCATAGAAACCCCCTTGGGACTGTCACCTGATATGCTGAAATTACTTCAGAGCCCATTTTCCCTGCCAACTTGGGACTCCAAAACCCTGCCTTGTTGAGCCAGACATGCTAGCCTGCTGCAACATGGACTCAGGGTCTGGGCCATGCCCCCAAAGCTGCAGACTTTAACCAAAAACAGCTCAGCAGGTTAGCCCTCCAGCACCCAGACACCCAGTTTCCAATGGGATCCAAATCCCAAATAAATCCATTTTACTCTATATAAAGCTTATACAGAGTAAACTCATAAATTGTCTGCTCTCTATAACCATCGAGAGAGATGCACAGCTGTTTGCTCCCCCAGGTATTAATCACTTAGTCTGTGTTCATTAGTAAACAAAAATGATTTTATTAAATATAAAAAGTAGGATTTAAGTGATTCCAATTAATAACAGACAGAACAAAGTAAGTCACTAAACAAAATAAAACAAAATGCACAAGTCTAAGCCTAGTACATTAAGAAACTGATTTCAGATAAAATCTCACCCTCAGAGATGTTCCAATAAGCTTCTTTCACAGACTAGACTCCTTCCTAGTCTGGGGCCGATCCTTTCCCCGGTACAGTCCTTGTTAGTTCCAGCAGACATCTCAGGTGGTAAGCAGGGGCTTTCTCATGACTGGCTGCCCCTTTGTCCTGCTCCACTCCCTTTTATAGCTTTGGCACAAGGTGGGAATCTTTCATCTCTCTCAGTCCCCACCCCTCCTAAATGGAAAAGTACCAGATTTAAGATGGATTCTAGTATCATGTGATATGGTCACATCTCCAATGAGACTTCAGTCTCCATTTTTCTAGGCTGGCCTACCCGTACACAAGAAGGTTTGCAAGTAAACAGAGCCGTTTTCAGATCATTGATTCTGAATCACCCTTAATGGCTTCCACTTAGTATGTTTACATCAGTAAAACAAGTTTATATCTTATTCTCCTAAGTCCAGACATAGAAATAATATATGCAAACAAATAGTATGAACACATTCAGTAGATTATAAGCTTTGTAATGATACCTTACAAGCGACCTTTTGCATGAAGATTATTCCAGTTACATCATATTCACATTCATAAGAATATTTTCATAAGGCATATGGAGTGCAATGTCACAGCTTTCACATGAGTTCACCTCCCACCCTGGGTGGTGGGAGAAGAAAAGGCACCTTGCTTGTTCTTCCAGCCATCTCACTGCTTGCTCTGGCCGTTGTTCATCGTGCCACAGTTCACTTCACTGCTCCATCCCCAATGGCCCTGCAATGTCACCTTCCGCTGCCATTTGCCACTGTGACCTCTGGTCTCTCAAGGTTCCACTGCGCTTTCAGTGATTTCAGCTCTCAGTGGGGGTCATTCACTGCTAGTGCAGGCTGGGCTGTCTCTTCCACAGAAACACTGTCCTGCTGTAGGTCTAAGTACTTAGACAAGATTATCAGTGATTTCAGCTCTAGTGGTTACTTGACAAACCAAAAGACTCTTTATGGAGCCTATCAGCTCTGTCTTTTAACAGGGGAGAGGGGCAGGTCAGATACTGCCTGTGACTGTTAGGCAGAGCCCACACCTCCAAGCAAAACACCTGTGTCCCATCCTCTCTCTCTCCACTAGGATCTGTCATCCGAACCTCCTGCTTGGGGAGTGCAGTTCAGTTGAGGGTGACCAGTGCATAATTTGTAATGAAAGAGGTGCCAGGGTTCAAGCAGGTTTGTTACTTTCATAACTGATTTGGCAAGCCCGGAGGCCCTAGGGCTATGAACTGCTAAGCCTAGAGGTGATGGATCTCAGCCCTGGCAAGCCCTAGCACAAATTAAGCACTGAGGGAGACCCCCTCATTACAGCAGGCTAAGCACAGTTCTGCTGCCATTAACTAATGCAATAAAGATAACATTTCATGACCCCACATTCAACACTAAAGTGATTTATGTCCCAACACCAGCTGAAGTTGATCACTTTGCCAACACAGCTCTGTCCGCTGGATATCTAGGCAGAGTAGGTGTGTTCATGTAAATACAGTCTGGTCCTGAAACCTTTCCACCCGCCCCTTGCTTCATCACTAGGTCATCACTAGCTCACTCAGACCTTGCTTACAAATCATAATTTGAAATGATTAGGTTGGCCAATATAGCCAAAACAAATGTGCCGACATTGTCATAAACAACAGCTGTATGAGGAAGCTAGTCTTTGTTCATACTTCTCAAACCCATTATGCTTTCTTAGGTGCAAATATTTTATCATATACTGCATATGCTATTAAATGTTTTATATATTTATTAAGCGTATTCATGTTTCAATTTCAATTCAAATTTCCAACCAACAACTAAATTGGCAACACTGCATGAAATGGTCGACCACTGGGGGGGTATTGAGGAAATTCAGGAGGGGTGTAGGGAAATCCCTGCCTGTGAGTGTAGTGCTTACTGTCCATTAATGGTCTCACTGTGAGGAAGCACTGTGTTGTAGTGATGGTGGTGGTATGTTTTATTATTTGTATTGCCATAGCAACTAGGAGCCCTAATTCTAGAGCATGGATTCTTTGAGTCAGGGGCTGTACAAACACAGCACAAAGAGACAGTACCTGTCTTGAGAGACTTACAAGCTATGCCTCCTGCTAAATATTTTAAGGATCAGACCCTTAAAAGGGGCAAATTATGAACAATGTAGGGTCATATGCAGGCACCGTGAAAGAATTTTCTAACACAGTTATTCCTAAAACATTTCCTTCAATAGATCAGAGGCAATTATTGCCGCAGAGAACTAGGGGCCTGATTCTTCAAACTTCTGCATGCTTAGTCCTGTAGAGAGATCTGCAGCAGTATTCAGTCCCAAAGCCAAGCAATCTATGCCTTCTAAAAAGAAAGCTAGTTTTGAATATTCTGAACACACAAATGTCTTAAAATTTTCCTAAAGCGTGAGAAACACTTAGGGTTTCTCACATTCAGATTTCCAGCAGAAGCCTAACTGGGCCAGATCCAAAGCCCATTGAGCTCAAGAGCTTTTTGGGTAAGGCTGTTTTCAACAGTGAAGGTAATTTCTCCATATCTGACCAAGGGAGTCTTTCACTCAAAACTGGATTTTTTTTCTTTAAAAATATGCTCTCATTCAACATGAGCTCAATGCATGAATTATTGGGTGAAATTCTTTGTCCTGTATTATGTGGAATGTCAGAGTAGATGACTGTAATGGTCCCTTCTGTCCTTAAAATCTCTGTGTGCATACATGCGCACTAACGCTTACCTTTCAGTTAATAAGATCTTTCCGCTCAAAAGGTAATTTTGTTCATAAAGTAAATAATGAAAGTGCCTTCTCAACCATAACTAAAGTATTATGCTGGCACAGTTCTAATAAAAAGAACCTGTTAGTGCTGTGCCCCCTTTTGAATGTGGTTAATGGCATGTTGCAGGCTTATGGTTGAAAAATACTGAAAGCAATGGAAGAAATATAACTGGAGTTGGAAGGATTTAGTTAACAATTTCAACAGACACAAAAACACACTTCTCCCTCAAATATTGTATAATTTTTCTTCCTATCTTACTATCTCTGTAAATGACAATTATGGACATCTTCTTTCATTGGTTCTGGATTGCAGAAGCAAACAGGCAGTTGCTAATATTGGGTGCATATTATCCAATC
The DNA here is from genome assembly GCF_003597395.2 of Chelonoidis abingdonii. Classification (NCBI taxonomy): domain Eukaryota; kingdom Metazoa; phylum Chordata; order Testudines; family Testudinidae; genus Chelonoidis; species Chelonoidis abingdonii. The sequence goes on along the minus strand of NC_133774.1, from coordinate 97,860,922 downwards.
CTCCATGTAAGTCTAGCTTTTCCATACTGCTGGATTGCTCACAAATTAACAAGATGAAAAGTCTCTGCTTAGTGTATGTGGCTGAAATAGCAGAAGTGTTCCCAGGTCATGACTGTTGTGCATTAACAGAGCAATGTAGGGTAGTGGGGAAGTTTCTAAAACATCTGCCTGCCACATTGGGCTATATTTCAAAATATAAACTCTATTTGTGTGCCTGAAAACTTGCATGTAAAAATTTGCAGCACTATCACTTGTGTGTGCAAAGATTTGAGCTCAAAAATTGCACAAGTAACTCTCATATGTGTACAAATTGTGTCCTGGTTGCCCTTTGAAAATTTGGCTCACTGTCTAGTTCTAACAATTGCCCTTTTACCCTCCTAAGCATGACACTTGCAGAAAAGACTTGCAGAATTTAATAAGGAATGATAACCTTTCTACAGAAATTTTAAACCAAACCATAGTATTCTCTAGCAGGGATATAATCTCTAGTCAGTTCTCTAGCTTGGTTATAGAGCCATAGAAAATACATAATTCCTCACTGAATTCACAGCTTTTTGGAGCATCTTCTATAGAAACCTATTTAATTTATGTAGAAACTACTTAATGGCATCCTTGTATAAATTAAGAGCATTTTTCCGTAGGGCATACATCATATCCCTCCCCATTAATTTAAAATTAAAAAATAAAAGAGAAGGTGCTTTACTACACTGCAAGAAGACTGAGAGGTGGAATCAGATGAAAGAATTTTTATAAAGTCACACTTGGGCAAGGGTTAAATGTTTAAAAGAGAGAGTGAATGGTAGATTTGCTTTATCTAATACAGAGAAGAGTCCTAGCATGGCTTTTCGTGTGACTTTAAATGCCACTAGAGAATAAAAATGTAAAGTTTCAACACTGTCTTTAAGCTTAGAGACTGAAAGAAAGGAGGCATGGCAGAAAGGATGATCCTTTCTTGGAAAAAGAACAAAAAGAATGGTAAATTTAAGACATCTCACTTTTCTTTAGTTCATAATATCCATTTCATCCAGATTCAATGGAGCCTTGTTAAGAGGCTTCTTATTTTTCTTTTTATGAAACATAATGAAGCAAAGTAATTAAGATTTTCAATTCCTGGAGGGGAGAAAAGGATCATGGGTTTCTTTTAAAATATGTTTGCTTATTAATAGGGCCCTACCAAATTCATGGTCCATTTTGGTCAATTTCACGGTCGTAGGATTTTAAAAATAATAAATTTCATGATTTCAGCTATTTAAATCTGAAATTTCATGGTATTGTAATTGTAGGGGTCCTGATCCAAAAAGGAATTGTGGGAGACTCGCAAGGTTATTGTAGAGGGAGGTATTGTTGTGGTACAGCTACCCTTACTTCTGTGCTGCTGCTGGAGACAGCTCTGCCTTCAGCGCTGGGCAGCTGGAGAGCTGCAGCTGCTGGCTGGGATCCCAGCTCTAAAGGCAGAGCTGCCACAAGCAGCAGCACAGAAGTAAGGATGGCATGGTATGGTGTTGCTACCTTTACTTCTGTGCTGCTGCTTGCAGAGCTGGGCCTTTGGCCAGCAGCCACCGCTCGCCGGCCACCCAGCTCTGAAGGCAGCACAGAAGTAAGGGTGGCAATACTGCAAACCCCCCCATAACCTTTGAATCCCCCCTTGCAACTGACTGCTCTGCAACTTTCTTTTGGGTCAGGACTCCCAATTTGAGAAATGCCGGTCTCCCCCATGAAATCCCTATAGTATAGGGTAAAAGCACAAAGAAGACCAGATTTCACTGCAGGTGATCAGATTTCACAGTCTGTGATGTGTCTTTCATAGTCGTGAATTTGGTAGGGCCCTACTCATTAATAATTGCTGAGTATCTGTGAAAGTAGCTATTTATTCTGAAACTTTCTGCAACCAAAAAATCAGGGGAAAAAGTAAACACTTATCTTCTTTAAATAATTTAAATATGTAGGTATTAATGTTAAATAGTAACACATTTCAAGGTTATATTATTCAACATTTAAGTTCACTCTTGAAATATATTTTGCCTTATAACTGTCCACAATAGATGTTACATTTATAACTTAGCTATAACTGCACTCACTTGTGTGTTTTACTAATACCTCAAGGTTTACTAAAGATTAAAAATCGTTAAAGATGTTTTTATAATGCACATTGTCCTGCTAACAAAAATTAAAGAGTGCGACATAGAGAGAAGAGAAAATATTACTTCTGCAAATTTTTGTCTAATTTGCTGTCCACTGTCTCTTTCAGAATTTCATAATTTGGAGCTGTAGCTCCTTCTATGTGTACCTTGATCATATTTAGGCTTGGCAGAATGTTATTTCATAGGTTTTTTAAAATAATTTTGATGGATAATATTGTTTGTTCTTAAACTTTTAAAAGTTTGTATCTATTTATATTTTCAGAGTTGTGCAAAATTATGGGGGGTCAGGCAATAATTATTTAATGACAATAGACATTGAGATTCAAAAAGTGAAAACTTTATAAAAATTAAACACACGTTGTCAGCATCACATGTCAAAATATACAAAGAAAATATCCTTAACTCAAACTCTAATAAGTTCTGAAGCAACATTTTTCTTACTATGCCTATCTGTGAATTTCAGTTATCACCAATGGAAGTTTTTTTCATCAGTTTGTGTATGCACATTTACCAACATTGACCAACTAAAAATCTAATCCTTCCAAGCCTAATCATATTCAACAATCTCCTATTTGCTTAAGTTAAAATTTTGTGATACTTCTATATATGTATGTGCACATCCTTTGAAATCCTGACACACTGGACGAGATCCTCAGATGATATGTGGGGAGTGAGGAATAGGTGAATTTCTTTCATTTGAGTCTGAGGTTGGATCGGCTCCTAACACAAGTTAGAGCAGCCACAGGCTTCTCTAATATGCATCACCTGGAGTAGGCCCTCAGGGGCTATTCCACTGTCCCAGGATCTCTGCAATGCAGTGTGCTCCAGTCGCTCTTCCTCTGAGCCCAGGCACACTCTGAAGCACCCATTATGCGGGCTAGGAGTGGGTGTTGTGCTGCCAGTTATGCTGGCATCATACCACCCAAAGATTCCTTGATGTAAAGGGAAATCCGCAGTGGACTGTTTGGGCCAACTTTTAGACTCATAGACTCATAGACTTTAGGGTCAGAAGGACCAATAAGATCATCTAGTCTGACCTCCTGCACAAAGCAGGCCACAGAATCCTAACCATCCACTTCTATAACAACCCCTAACCTATGTTTGAGTTATTGAAGTCTTCAAATTGTGGTTTGAAGACCTCAAGCTGCAGAGAATCCACCAGCAAGTGACCCATGCCTCACACTGCAGAGGAAGGC
>NC_133774.1:97852788-97857560 GCF_003597395.2 Chelonoidis abingdonii | reverse complement strand
AAGAAGCGAAAACCCCATGCTCTCGCTTATATGAGGCCCCAGAGGGTTGTCAAAATCCTTCTGAACTCCACCATGACCAGATTTCAGCTAAACCCTGAACATTCGGTGCAAGACTCAACCTTAGCCAGCACCACAACACCAGAATTCTCTGCAGTAACTCAGATCTCATCCATCCTAACATCATAAGATCCAAAAACCACTGGGTCAATAACTATACTGCTGATAAACAAAATCAATGACCAAAATTAAGACTATCCATCATACCTACTCCTCCTCCATAAACTTATCACAACACTTAGTCTTAAAGCCAATCAGTTTTGCCCCCATACTCGCTTGAAGCTGTCCTAGAACTTCACTCACCTCTAATGTAGAAACCCCTTGTCTAATCCAAATCAAACTTTGCTTAATCTCCAGTCATCCCTTTTGTTCTTGTTCCACACGTACTAAGCTAAATAATTCCTCTCCCCCCAATATTTAACCACTCTGATATATTAAACATCGAGCAAGCATATCCCCACAACCTTCTTTTGTTAGGCTAACAAGCCGAAGCTCTTGAGTCTCCTTTCATAAGACAGGTTTCCAATTCCTCGATCATCTTATAGCCCGCCGAACCGTCCAGGTTTGAATCATTGTCTCTTTAAAACGAAATCCAGAAGCTCACCACAGTACTTCCAGAAGAATCCATGCCGAACCTCAGTGCCCTTTGAGACAAACACGTAATTAACACTCCCCTTAGTTGCTGAAACTTACTCAGTGTACGTGCCAGAGTCATTCTAACAACTAAGACAGTTCAGCCTTTTAACAGCCCATATCACTTGAGTCAGCTCATATCATCCCTTGACAACAATAATCCAAGTCCTTCTCCTCCTGTTCTGTCCACTGATGTGCCCCAATCTTGTAGACATAAAAATTCTTATTGAGTAATCCTCTAAAAAGCATAACATTGCACTTTTCACTATTAAAAAGTTCCATCCTATTTACTATTACTACCATTTTAACAAGGTCACCAGATCTCCGAAGATAGTCCCAGAGACCTTCTACTGGTTAGCTAACACCCCAGCTTTGGTGTCATCCCCAACTTTATTAGCACCGTTCCCAAAGCTTTTCTCGTGCCAATGTCACTAAAAAAGAAGGTAAGCATAAAACTGCCCAAAACACACGATCAATGAGAAACACCCCTATAACCTCCTTCAGCCTGACAGTTCACCATCAGTCCGACCATTTATCCCCCGTTCATCCAGTTCCTTATGACCTTTTCAATTTCATATTTGATCCCGATCTTTTTTCAATTTAATAATAAGCCCCCATGTAACTGGCCAAATGGCGTCTAAAATCGAGGTAAATTAGAATATCTGCATTTGCTTGTCTACAAATAATTCTGTCCTACCTTCCAAGATAAGGCACGATCAGTATTGGTTTCACGATCATTTGTCAAACCATGTTTAATTCCAAATTCCAAATTGACCTCCAAGGTTCCTAACTACTTTCCTATCGAAATTTTCAAGACCATTACAACACTACAGATTTAAACTAACAGCTGTAGTTACTCGCACATACGTTCTTTCCTTCTGAAAGATAGGAACTAAGTAAAGCAAACGTCCTCCAAGTTGTACGGTACAGCACACCCTGAAATTCGATGGTATTAGCCAATTCTTGCTAATGGGTTCTGCGAATTCATGTCCAGTTCCTTAATATTCCTTGGATGAAGATTACTGACCTCCAATTTGTCCCATTAAGCTGTTCAATTTGGGCTTCTACATCCAGATGTGTATGGTCTACCTCCATGATCCTCAAAACTCCGAGATACCTTCCATTAATCCCTAAAATCTCCTCATTGGTTATTGCTCTTATATACAAAAACTTGAAGGCAAAGATTATTAGATATGCATATGCCCATATTACCTTACTTCCATAGTTCATCCATCAATGATTAGAGGGTCCACTTCTTTCTTTCCTTTCTCCATGCCTCCTCTTTGCTGTCTACCTCTTCTTTATATCGGCCTATAACCCTTTACTTATTGTGAGACTCGCCTTGCAAGTCATCCACTCGACATGGCTTTCCGCCTCTCACTATCCTCCATGTTCGGACCTCACTAAGTAGCTTTCCCACTCTACAGTATGATCCTAATGCTTTTTGCGTTCCACTTAGCGCGCTGATAGATCACTGTAGGCTTATTCGCTTTTCTAATCATCTCTTAAGGAAATCTTTCCACCCATGCAGCTGTGTCTAGTTCATCTCCTCGCCATGTTTTTTCCCCTTTGGGATGCAATTATCTGACTAGTTCTGGCAGCCCAACTAAAAGTAATCCAGGCCTCTCTGGCATTTAGATTCCAAATTCTTCAGTCCAACCACTCCACAAACTAATTCCTTAATCTAAAGTTCCCCTTATGCTAGTCAAAACCCTAAGCCACCAGGCTGTCTTGGCCTCTGTATATCCCTTACCATCTGTCCACTGAATTAGCTCACTGATCACGATCGATACCAAAGTTGTCCCCTACAACCTATCTCTGGAGGTCCTCATCACTATTCCCAAAACAAATCTAAGAAGCAATACCTCTCTCGTTGCGTTCTCTTCAGCGACTTCGTTGAAGAAACCCATACAGCATCACCATCTACAGAAAATAAATCTGACCACTATTGATCTACTACACTCTGTCTTTCAGCTAAAGTTGTTATTATCTGTTAAGTAAAGCAATCTCGCACGATGGTCACACAATCCCATTAGTTTATCTTCATTTAAATACAATAAAGAGCGTCCATCATTCCAATCAATTCCCCACAGTCGTAGACACTCAAGCACTATCTCAGAGAAGGCTATAGTATTCCTTCCCAGTGTCGATTTTTGCCCAGACAACTCTGTTTATCCATTCCATCACTTTTTATTATCTTTAACAGTCCTCAATCTAACGAAAAAGAAAAGGAATGCGATACCGCATAACACTGAGAGAATGAGTTTAAGGAAAACCTAGGCAATGGCCCAATACTAAATAGTCTTTGCCTCAGTCTTTAATAATACAGGAGATTAGGATTGATGATGGATGAAACAAGTCACGGGACTGCTGAAAATGGGGAGTTGATATTACCAGCGGCACTCCGAGGTAAGTAGCCAAACAGAACAGCTTAAGGACAAATCGAGAGGCACCGAGGAAGCACTGCATACGAGATATTAAAATGAACTGCGCGCTGAATTGAGCAGCTCGGTCCGCCCAGCCCCAACGGGCTAGGCCATTCGAAGAATTGTAAGCGTCGTAAACTCGGGGGTTACCGGTTATGATAAATTGTAACATAATTTCCTATTTTTAAAAAAATAGAGAATAGAATATGATCCGTGTTTAATATTTGGCCTAGCTTGATGTCTGTAATATGAAGTTGGCAGTCTGGAAAAAATTTAAGGAAAATAGTAAGCGGACATTGAAGCGATGGGAATGAAATTGGGACGATTTGCAACCATGATTCAATACAAATGTAGATTGTGTACCTAATACCAAACCTGATCTCCTCTTTGAGATAGGGAACGCATCACTAACAAAGGAAATGCGGTAGAGTCATCTAATATCACCTCGCATTGAGTAAGGCGTTTGACACGGTTCTCGCTAATGGGGGAACGGTTAGGTAAAATTGAAAAAAGAGGAAGGATAATATAAGCTTTGTCAGGTGGAAAACGGAACTGTAAAAGGGGAGACTCCAGGGTCGTACTGAGGGGAACTGTCATGACTGGAAGGAAGGTCTACTAAACGGAGTCCCTCAGATCGAAGTTTTGGTACCGATCTATTATACCTTCTTTATTACGACCTTGGCACAAAAGTACGGCGAGAATGTTCACTCCATAAGTCACAAGCATGCACACGAAGCTGGGGTATTGCTAACACGAGAAGAGCCTGGATACTATTCAGGAAAGATCTGGACCACTGTAAACTGAAATAACAGTAATATGTGAAAATATAAATAGTGGAAAAATGCACAGGTCATATACTTAAGGATTAATAATAAGAATTTTAGATATAGCTTGGGACCATTCAGTGAAGCGACAGAGAGGAGAAAGACCTCTCGGTATTGGCGTTGATAGCAGGATGACATCAGGCCTACCGAAAATTATATGGCTGTTAAAAAAAGCAACATGCGTTTTAGATGCATCAGCAAGGTATTTCCACCATAGGATATACAGTGTTATACCGTTATATACGGCGCTCGGCTGAGACCCCACCGAATATTGTGTGCTATTCTGTTGTCCATGTTAAGCAAGGATATATCAAACTGAACAGGTTCAGAGATGGCTACTAGGATGATTCCGAGGAATGGGAAAAACCTCCATGAAGAGACTTCAAGAGAATGCTTGTTAGCCTTCCAAAAGAAGCTCCGCGGATCGCTTGCTCAAATATAAATATATCAGGGCATTAACGTTAGGGAGGAAGGAATATTTAAGTTAGTACTAGTAGGCACAAGGACGTAATGGTACAAAACTGAATATTAGGAAGTTTAGATTGAAAATTAGACGAAGGTTTCTAACCACTTGGGAGTGAAGTTCTGAACGCCTTCCGATGGGAAAGTAGTGGGGGCCAAAAGACTTACTGCTTTAACAACTGATAATATACGAGAAACTTAGAGAGGGAGTTATTAGTAAGTAATTTGTGCAGATTAGATGTCATATGATTAACAGTCAGAATAGTCTGCTCAATGGTCGTGAGGATTAGTGCATAGAATGGCAGACTCTAGTTTATCCGCAGAAATCTTTCTTGAGTGCGTGCGTAAAGTCTTGCCCACAATCTCAGGT